>NC_082714.1:91818151-92122651 GCF_030144855.1 Hypanus sabinus | reverse complement strand
CAAAATTCTGAGGGAACTCGGCGTCTCTAACACACAAAATACTGAGGGAACAGTGCCTTAACACACGAAATGCTGAGGGAACTCGATGTCTCTAACACACGAAATGCTGAGGGAACTCGGCGTCACTAACACACAAAATACTGAGGGAACTCGGCGTCTCTAACACACAAAATGCAGAGGGAACACTGCGCCTCTAACACACAAAATACTGAGGGAACTCGGCGTCTCTAACACACAAAATACTGAGGGAACGGTGCCTTAACACACGAAATGCTGAGGGAACTCGGCGTCTCTAACACACAAAATGCTAGGGGAACTCGGCATCTCTAACACACGAAATGCTGAGGGAACTCGGCGTCTCTAACACACAAAATACTGAGGGAACGGTGCCTTAACACACGAAATGCTGAGGGAACTCGGCATCTCTAACACACAAAATGCTGAGGGAACTTGGCCTGTCTAACACACAATATGCGGAGGGAGGTCGGCGTCTCAAACACACAAAATACTGAGGGAACTCGGCGTCTCTAACACACGAAATGCTGAGGGAACTCGGCGTCTCTAACACACAAAATACTGAGGGAACGGTGCCTTAACACACGAAATGCTGAGGGAACTCGGCGTCTCGAACACACAAAATACTGAGGGAACGGCGTCTTAACAAACAAAATTCTGAGGGAACTCGGCGTCTCTAACACACAAAATACTGAGGGAACTGTGCCTTAACACACGAAATGCTGAGGGAACTCGGCGTCTCTAACACAGAAAATACTGAGGGAACTCGGCGTCTCTAACACAAGAAATGCTGAGGGAACTCGGCGTCACTAACACACAAAATACTGAGGGAACTCGGCGTCTCTAACACACAAAATGCAGAGGGAACACCGCGCCTCTAACACACAAAATACTGAGGGACCTCGGCGTCTCTAACACACAAAATACTGAGGGAACGGTGCCTTAACACACGAAATGCTGAGGGAACTCTGCGTCTCTAACACACCAAATACTGAGGGAACTCGGCGTCTCTAAAACACAAAATAATGAGAGAAAGCGGCATCTGTAACACACAAAATACTGAGGGAACTCGGCGTCTCTAAGGCACAAAATACTGAGGGAATGGCGTATAAACACACAAAATACTGAGGGAAATGTGTGTCTCTGACACACAAAATACTGAGGGAACTCGGCGTCTCTAACACACAAAATACTGAGGGAACTCGGCGTCTTACACACACAAAACTCTGAGGGAACTTGGCCTCTCTAACAGACAAAATGCTGAGAGAACTCGGCGTCTCTAACACTCAAAATGTTGAGGGAACTCGGCGTCTTACACACACAAAACTCTGAGGGAACTCGGCGTCTCTAACACACCAAATACTGAGGGAACTCGGCGTCTCTAAAACACAAAATAATGAGAGAAAGCGGCATCTCTAACACACAAAATACTGAGGGAACTCGGCGTCTTACACACACAAAACTCTGAGGGAACTTGGCCTCTCTAACACACAAAATGCTGACGGAACTCGGCGTCTCTAACACTCAAAATGTTGAGCGAACGGTGCCTTAACACACGAAATGCTGAGGGAACTCGGCGTCTCTAACACACAAAATTCTGAGGGAACTTGGCCTCTCTAACACACAAAATGCTGAGGTAACTCGGCGTCTCTAACACTCAAAATGTTTAGGGAACTCGGCGTCTGTAACACACAAATTGCAGAGGGAACTCCGCGCCTCTAACACACAAAATACTGAGGGAACTCGGCGTCTTTAACACACAAAATACTGAGGGAACGGTGCCTTAACACACGAAATGCTGAGGGAACTCGGCGTCACTGACACACAAAATACTGAGGGAACTCGGCGTCTCTAACACACAAAATGCAGAGGGAACACCGCGCCTCCAACACACAAAATGCAGAAGGAACACCGCGCCTCTAACACACAAAACACTGAGGGACCTCGGCGTCTCTAACACACAAAATACTGAGGGAACGGTGCCTTAACACACGAAATGCTGAGGGTACTCGGCGTCTCTAACACACCAAATACTGAGGGAACTCGGCGTCTCTAAAACACAAAATAATGAGAGAAAGCAGCATCTCTAACACACAAAATACTGAGGGAACTCGGCATCTTACACACACAAAACTCTGAGGGAACTTGGCCTCTCTAACACACAAAATGCTGACGGAACTCGGCGTCTCTAACACTCAAAATGTTGAGGGAACGATGCCTTAACACAAGAAATGCTGAGGGAACTTGGCGTCTCTAACACACAAAATTCTGAGTGAACTTGGCCTCTCTAACACACAAAATGCTGACGGAACTCGGCGTCTCTAACACTCAAAATGTTGAGGGAACTCGGCGTCTGTAACACACAAATTGCAGAGGGAACTCCGCGCCTCTAACACACAAAATACTGAGGGAACTCGGCGTCTTTAACACACAAAATACTGAGGGAACGGTGCCTTAACACACGAAATGCTGAGGGAATTCGGCGTCACTGACACACAAAATACTGAGGGAACTCGGCGTCTTTAACACACAAAATACTGAGGGAACGGTGCCTTAACACACAAAATGCTGAGGGAACTCGGCGTCTCTAACACTCAAAATGTTTAGGGAACTCGGCGTCTGTAACACACAAATTGCAGAGGGAACTCCGCGCCTCTAACACACAAAATACTGAGGGAACTCGACGTCTTTAACACACAAAATACTGAGGGAACGGTGCCTTAACACACGAAATGCTGAGGGAACTCGGCGTCACTGACACACAAAATACTGAGGGAACTCGGCGTCTCTAACACACAAAATGCAGAGGGAACACCGCGCCTCCAACACACAAAATGCAGAAGGAACACCGCGCCTCTAACACACAAAACACTGAGGGACCTCGGCGTCTCTAACACACAAAATACTGAGGGAACGGTGCCTTAACACACGAAATGCTGAGGGTACTCGGCGTCTCTAACACACCAAATACTGAGGGAACTCGGCGTCTCTAAAACACAAAATAATGAGAGAAAGCAGCATCTCTAACACACAAAATACTGAGGGAACTCGGCATCTTACACACACAAAACTCTGAGGGAACTTGGCCTCTCTAACACACAAAATGCTGACGGAACTCGGCGTCTCTAACACTCAAAATGTTGAGGGAACGATGCCTTAACACAAGAAATGCTGAGGGAACTTGGCGTCTCTAACACACAAAATTCTGAGTGAACTTGGCCTCTCTAACACACAAAATGCTGACGGAACTCGGCGTCTCTAACACTCAAAATGTTGAGGGAACTCGGCGTCTGTAACACACAAATTGCAGAGGGAACTCCGCGCCTCTAACACACAAAATACTGAGGGAACTCGGCGTCTTTAACACACAAAATACTGAGGGAACGGTGCCTTAACACACGAAATGCTGAGGGAATTCGGCGTCACTGACACACAAAATACTGAGGGAACTCGGCGTCTTTAACACACAAAATACTGAGGGAACGGTGCCTTAACACACAAAATGCTGAGGGAACTCGGCGTCTCTAACACACAAAATGCAGAGTGAACACCGCGCCTCTAACACACAAAACACTGAGGGACCTCGGCATCTCTAACACACAAAATACTGAGGGAACGGTGCCTTAACACACGAAATGCTGAGGGTACTCGGCGTCTCTAACACACCAAATACTGAGGGAACTCGGCGTCTCTAAAACACAAAATGCAGAGGGAACACCGCGCCTCTAACACACAAAATGCAGAAGGAACACCGCGCCTCTAACACACAAAACACTGAGGGACCTCGGCATCTCTAACACACAAAATACTGAGGGAACGGTGCCTTAACACACGAAATGCTGAGGGTACTCGGCGTCTCTAACACACCAAATACTGAGGGAACTCGGCGTCTCTAAAACACAAAATAATGAGAGAAAGCGGCATCTCTAACACACAAAATACTGAGGGAACTCGGCGTCTTACACACACAAAACTCTGAGGGAACTTGGCCTCTCTAACACACAAAATGCTGACGGAACTCGGCGTCTCTAACACTCAAAATGTTGAGGGAACGGTGCCTTAACACACGAAATGCTGAGGGAACTCGGCGTCTCTAACACACAAAATTCTGAGGGAACTTGGCCTCTCTAAAACACAAAATGCTGAGGTAACTCGGCGTCTCTAACACTCAAAATGTTGAGGGAACTCGGCGTCTGTAACACACAAATTGCAGAGGGAACTCCGCGCCTCTAACACACAAAATACTGAGGGAACTCGGCGTCTTTAACACACAAAATACTGAGGGAACGGTGCCTTAACACACGAAATGCTGAGGGAATTCGGCGTCACTGACACACAAAATACTGAGGGAACTCGGCGTCTCTAACACACAAAATGCAGAGGGAACACCGCGCCTCTAACACACAAAATGCAGAAGGAACACCGCGCCGCTAACACACAAAACACTGAGGGACCTCGGCGTCTCTAACACACAAAATACTGAGGGAACGGTGACTTAACACACGAAATGCTGAGGGAACTCGGCGTCTCTAACACACGAAATGCTGAGGGTACTCGGCGTCTCTAACACACCAAATACTGAGGGAACTCGGCGTCTCTAACACACAAAATACTGAGGGAACTCGGCGTCTCTAACACACGAAATGCTGAGGGTACTCGGCGTCTCTAACACACCAAATACTGAGGGAACTCGGCGTCTCTAAAACACAAAATAATGAGAGAAAGCGGCATCTCTAACACACAAAATACTGAGGGAACTCGGCGTCTTACACACACAAAACTCTGAGGGAACTTGGCCTCTCTAACACACAAAATGCTGACGGAACTCGGCGTCTCTAACACTCAAAATGTTGAGGGAACGGTGCCTTAACACACGAAATGCTGAGGGAACTCGGCGTCTCTAACACACCAAATACTGAGGGAACTCG
Organism: Hypanus sabinus; assembly: GCF_030144855.1. Classification (NCBI taxonomy): domain Eukaryota; kingdom Metazoa; phylum Chordata; class Chondrichthyes; order Myliobatiformes; family Dasyatidae; genus Hypanus; species Hypanus sabinus. The sequence continues at coordinate 92,117,708 of NC_082714.1, read as the reverse complement.
GCGTCTCTAACACTCAAAATGTTGAGGGAACTCGGCGTCTGTAACACACAAATTGCAGAGGGAGCTCCGCGCCTCTAACACACAAAATACTGAGGGAACTCGGCGTCTTTAACACACAAAATACTGAGCGAACGGTGCCTTAACACACCAAATACTGAGGGAACTCGGCGTCACTGACACACAAAATACTGAGGGAACTCGGCGTCTCTAACACACAAAATGCTGAGGGAACTCGGCGTCTCTAACACACAAAATACTGAGGGAACTCGGCGTCTCTAACACACAAAATGCAGAAGGAACACCGCGTCTCTAACACACAAAACACTGAGGGACCTCGGCGTCTCTAACACACAAAATACTGAGGGAACGGTGACTTAACACACGAAATGCTGAGGGAACTCGGCGTCTCTAACACACAAAATACTGAGGGAACTCGGCGTCTCTAACACACAAAATGCAGAAGGAACACCGCGCCTCTAACACACAAAACACTGAGGGACCTCGGCGTCTCTAACACACAAAATACTGAGGGAACGGTGCCTTAACACACGAAATGCTGAGGGTACTCGGCGTCTCTAACACACCAAATACTGAGGGAACTCGGCGTCTCTAAAACACAAAATAATGAGAGAAAGCGGCATCTCTAACACACAAAATACTGAGGGAACTCGGCGTCTTACACACACAAAACTCTGAGGGAACTTGGCCTCTCTAACACACAAAATGCTGACGGAACTCGGCGTCTCTAACACTCAAAATGTTGAGGGAACGGTGCCTTAACACACGAAATGCTGAGGGAACTCGGCGTCTCTAACACACAAAATTCTGAGGGAACTTGGCCTCTCTAACACACAAAATGCTGAGGTAACTCGGCGTCTCTAACACTCAAAATGTTGAGGGAACTCGGCGTCTGTAACACACAAATTGCAGAGGGAACTCCGCGCCTCTAACACACAAAATACTGAGGGAACTCGGCGTCTTTAACACACAAAATACTGAGGGAACGGTGCCTTAACACACGAAATGCTGAGGGAACTCGGCGTCACTGACACACAAAATACTGAGGGAACTCGGCGTCTCTAACACACAAAATGCAGAGGGAACACCGCGCCTCCAACACACAAAATGCAGAAGGAACACCGCGCCTCTAACACACAAAACACTGAGGGACCTCGGCGTCTCTAACACACAAAATACTGAGGGAACGGTGCCTTAACACACGATATGCTGAGGGTACTCGGCGTCTCTAACACACCAAATACTGAGGGAACTCGGCGTCTCTAAAACACAAAATAATGAGAGAAAGCAGCATCTCTAACACACAAAATACTGAGGGAACTCGGCATCTTACACACACAAAACTCTGAGGGAACTTGGCCTCTCTAACACACAAAATGCTGACGGAACTCGGCGTCTCTAACACTCAAAATGTTGAGGGAACGGTGCCTTAACACACGAAATGCTGAGGGAACTTGGCTTCTCTAACACACAAAATTCTGAGTGAACTTGGCCTCTCTAACACACAAAATGCTGACGGAACTCGGCGTCTCTAACACTCAAAATGTTGAGGGAACTCGGCGTCTGTAACACACAAATTGCAGAGGGAACTCCGCGCCTCTATCACACAAAATACTGAGGGAACTCGGCGTCTTTAACACACAAAATACTGAGGGAACGGTGCCTTAACACACAAAATGCTGAGGGAACTCGGCGTCTCTAACACACAAAATGCAGAGTGAACACCGCGCCTCTAACACACAAAACACTGAGGGACCTCGGGGTCTCTAACACACAAAATACTGAGGGAACGGTGCCTTAACACACGAAATGCTGAGGGAACTCGACGTCACTGACACACAAAATACTGAGGGAACTCGGCGTCTCTAACACACAAAATGCAGAAGGAACACCGCACCTCTAACACACAAAACACTGAGGGACCTCGGCGTCTCTAACTCACAAAATACTGAGGGAACGGTGCCTTAACACACGAAATGCTGAGGGTACTCGGCGTCTCTAACACACCAAATACTGAGGGAACTCGGCGTCTCTAAAACACAAAATAATGAGAGAAAGCGGCATCTCTAACACACAAAATACTGAGGGAACTCGGCGTCTTACACACACAAAACTCTGAGGGAACTTGGCCTCTCTAACACACAAAATGCTGACGGAACTCGGCGTCTCTAACACTCAAAATGTTGAGCGAACGGTGCCTTAACACACGAAATGCTGAGGGAACTCGGCGTCTCTAACACACAAAATTCTGAGGGAACTTGGCCTCTCTAACACACAAAATGCTGAGGTAACTCGGCGTCTCTAACACTCAAAATGTTGAGGGAACTCGGCGTCTGTAACACACAAATTGCAGAGGGAACTCCGCGCCTCTAACACACAAAATACTGAGGGAACTCGGCGTCTTTAACACACAAAATACTGAGGGAACGGTGCCTTAACACACGAAATGCTGAGGGAACTCGGCGTCACTGACACACAAAATACTGAGGGAACTCGGCGTCTCTAACACACAAAATGCAGAAGGAACACCGCGCCTCTAACACACAAAACACTGAGGGACCTCGGCGTCTCTAACACACAAAATACTGAGGGAACGGTGCCTTAACACACGAAATGCTGAGGGTACTCGGCGTCTCTAACACACCAAATACTGAGGGAACTCGGCGTCTCTAAAACACAAAATAATGAGAGAAAGCAGCATCTCTAACACACAAAATACTGAGGGAACTCGGCATCTTACACACACAAAACTCTGAGGGAACTTGGCCTCTCTAACACACAAAATGCTGACGGAACTCGGCGTCTCTAACACTCAAAATGTTGAGGGAACGGTGCCTTAACACACGAAATGCTGAGGGAACTTGGCGTCTCTAACACACAAAATTCTGAGTGAACTTGGCCTCTCTAACACACAAAATGCTGACGGAACTCGGCGTCTCTAACACTCAAAATGTTGAGGGAACTCGGCGTCTGTAACACACAAATTGCAGAGGGAACTCCGCGCCTCTATCACACAAAATACTGAGGGAACTCGGCGTCTTTAACACACAAAATACTGAGGGAACGGTGCCTTAACACACAAAATGCTGAGGGAACTCGGCGTCTCTAACACACAAAATGCAGAGTGAACACCGCGCCTCTAACACACAAAACTCTGAGGGACCTCGGGGTCTCTAACACACAAAATACTGAGGGAACGGTGCCTTAACACACGAAATGCTGAGGGAACTCGACGTCACTGACACACAAAATACTCAGGGAACTCGGCGTCTCTAACACACAAAATGCAGAGGGAACACCGCGCCTCTAACACACAAAATGCAGAAGGAACACCGCGCCTCTAACACACAAAACACTGAGGGACCTCGGCGTCTCTAACACACAAAATACTGAGGGAACGGTGCCTTAACACACGAAATGCTGAGGGTACTCGGCGTCTCTAACACACCAAATACTGAGGGAACTCGGCGTCTCTAAAACACAAAATAATGAGAGAAAGCGGCATCTCTAACACACAAAATACTGAGGGAACTCGGCGTCTTACACACACAAAACTCTGAGGGAACTTGGCCTCTCTAACACACAAAATGCTGACGGAACTCGGCGTCTCTAACACTCAAAATGTTGAGGGAACGGTGCCTTAACACACAAAATGCTGAGGTAACTCGGCATCTCTAACACTCAAAATGTTGAGGGAACTCGGCGTCTGTAACACACAAATTGAAGAGGGAACTCCGCGCCTCTAACACACAAAATACTGAGGGAACTCGGCATCTCTAACACACAAAATACTGAGGGAACGGTGCCTTAACACACGAAATGCTGAGGGAACTCGGCGTCTCTAACACACGAAATGCTGAGGGTACTCGGCGTCTCTAACACACCAAATACTGAGGGAACTCGGCGTCTCTAACACACAAAATACTGAGGGAACTCGGCGTCTCTAACACACGAAATGCTGAGGGAACTCGGCGTCTCTAACACACAAAATACTGAGGGAACTCGGCGTCTCTAACACACGAAATGCTGAGGGTACTCGGCGTCTCTAACACACCAAATACTGAGGGAACTCGGCGTCTCTAACACACGAAATGCTGAGGGAACTCGGCGTCTCTAACACACAAAATACTGAGGGAACTCGGCGTCTCTAACACACCAAATACTGAGGGAACTCGGCGTCTCTAAAACACAAAATAATGAGAGAAAGCAGCATCTCTAACACACAAAATACTGAGGGAACTCGGCATCTTACACACACAAAACTCTGAGGGAACTTGGCCTCTCTAACACACAAAATGCTGACGGAACTCGGCGTCTCTAACACTCAAAATGTTGAGGGAACGGTGCCTTAACACACGAAATGCTGAGGGAACTTGGCGTCTCTAACACACAAAATTCTGAGTGAACTTGGCCTCTCTAACACACAAAATGCTGACGGAACTCGGCGTCTCTAACACTCAAAATGTTGAGGGAACTCGGCGTCTGTAACACACAAATTGCAGAGGGAACTCCGCGCCTCTATCACACAAAATACTGAGGGAACTCGGCGTCTTTAACACACAAAATACTGAGGGAACGGTGCCTTAACACACAAAATGCTGAGGGAACTCGGCGTCTCTAACACACAAAATGCAGAGTGAACACCGCGCCTCTAACACACAAAACACTGAGGGACCTCGGGGTCTCTAACACACAAAATACTGAGGGAACGGTGCCTTAACACACGAAATGCTGAGGGAACTCGACGTCACTGACACACAAAATACTGAGGGAACTCGGCGTCTCTAACACACAAAATGCAGAGGGAACACCGCGCCTCTAACACACAAAATGCAGAAGGAACACCGCGCCTCTAACACACAAAACACTGAGGGACCTCGGCGTCTCTAACACACAAAATACTGAGGGAACGGTGCCTTAACACACGAAATGCTGAGGGTACTCGGCGTCTCTAACACACCAAATACTGAGGGAACTCGGCGTCTCTAAAACACAAAATAATGAGAGAAAGCGGCATCTCTAACACACAAAATACTGAGGGAACTCGGCGTCTTACACACACAAAACTCTGAGGGAACTTGGCCTCTCTAACACACAAAATGCTGACGGAACTCGGCGTCTCTAAGACTCAAAATGTTGAGGGAACGGTGCCTTAACACACGAAATGCTGAGGGAACTCGGCGTCTCTAACACACAAAATTCTGAGGGAACTTGGCCTCTCTAACACACAAAATGCTGAGGTAACTCGGCGTCTCTAACACTCAAAATGTTGAGGGAACTCGGCGTCTGTAACACACAAATTGCAGAGGGAACTCCGCGCCTCTAACACACAAAATACTAAGGGAACTCGGCGTCTTTAACACACAAAATACTGAGGGAACGGTGCCTTAACACACGAAATGCTGAGGGAACTCGGCGTCACTGACACACAAAATACTGAGGGAACTCGGCGTCTCTAACACACAAAATGCAGAGGGAACACCGCGCCTCTAACACACAAAATGCAGAAGGAACACCGCGCCTCTAACACACAAAACACTGAGGGACCTCGGCGTCTCTAACACACAAAATACTGAGGGAACGGTGCCTTAACACACGAAATGCTGAGGGTACTCGGCGTCTCTAACACACCAAATACTGAGGGAACTCGGCGTCTCTAAAACACAAAATAATGAGAGAAAGCGGCATCTCTAACACACAAAATACTGAGGGAACTCGGCGTCTTACACACACAAAACTCTGAGGGAACTTGGCCTCTCTAACACACAAAATGCTGACGGAACTCGGCGTCTCTAACACTCAAAATGTTGAGGGAACGGTGCCTTAACACACGAAATGCTGAGGGAACTCGGCGTCTCTAACACACAAAATTCTGAGTGAACTTGGCCTCTCTAACACACAAAATGCTGAGGTAACTCGGCGTCTCTAACACTCAAAATGTTGAGGGAACTCGGCGTCTGTAACACACAAATTGCAGAGGGAACTCCGCGCCTCTAACACACAAAATACTGAGGGAACTTGGCGTCTTTAACACACAAAATACTGAGGGAACGGTGCCTTAACACACGAAATGCTGAGGGAACTCGGCGTCACTGACACACAAAATACTGAGGGAACTCGGCGTCTCTAACACACAAAATGCAGAAGGAACACCGCGCCTCTAACACACAAAACACTGAGGGACCTCGGCGTCTCTAACACACAAAATACTGAGGGAACGGTGCCTTAACACACGAAATGCTGAGGGTACTCGGCGTCTCTAACACACCAAATACTGAGGGAACTCGGCGTCTCTAACACACAAAATGCAGAGTGAACACCGCGCCTCTAATACACAAAATACTGATGGAACTCGGCGTCTCTAACATACAAAATACTGAGGGAACGGTGCCTTAACACACGAAATGCTGAGGGAACTCGGCGTCTCTAACACACAAAATACTGAGGGAACGGTGCCTTAACACACGAAATGCTGAGGGAACTCGGTGTCTCTAACACACAAAATGCTGACGGAACTCGGCGTCTCTAACACAGAAAATGATGAGGGATCTTGGCCTGTCTAACACACAAAATACTGAGGGATATCGGCGTCTCTAACACACAAAATACTGAGGGAACTCGGCGTCTCTAACACACGAAATGCTGAGGGAACTCGGCGTTCTCTAACACACAAAATACTGAGGGAACGGTGACTTAACACACAAAATGCTGAGGGAACTCGGCGTCTCTAACACAGAAAATACTGAGGGAAAGGCGTCTTAACACACAAAATACTGAGGGAACTCAGCGTCTCTAACAGATAAAACACTGAGGGAACGGTGCCTTAACACATGAAATGCTGAGGGAACTCGGCGTCTCTAACACAAAATGCAGAGGGAACTAAGCGTCTCTAACACACAAAATACTGAGGGAACTCGGCGTCTCTAACACACAAAATGCTGAGGGAACTCGGCGTCTCTAACACACAAAATACAGAGGGAACTCCGCGCCTCTAACACACAAAATACTGAGGGAACTGTGCCTTAACACACAAAATGCTGAGGGAACTCGTCGTCTCTAACACACAAAATACTGAGGGAACTCGGCGTCTCTAACACACGAAATGCTGAGGGAACTCGGCGTCACTAACACACAAAATACTGAGGGAACTCGGCGTCTCTAACACACAAAATGCAGAGGGAACACCGCGCCTCTAACACACAAAATACTGAGGGAACTCGGCGCCTCTAACACACAAAATACTGAGGGAACAGTGCCTTAACACACGAAATGCTGAGGGAACTCGGCGTCTCTAACACAGAAAATACTGAGGGAACTCGGCGTCTCTAACACATGAAATGCTGAGGGAACTCGGAGTCACTAACACACAAAATACTGAGGGAACTCGGCGTCTCTAACACACAAAATGCAGAGTGAACACCGCGCCTCTAATACACAAAATACTGAGGGAACTCGGCGTCTCTAACACACAAAATGCAGAGTGAACACCGCGCCTCTAATACACAAAATACTGAGGGAACTCGGCGTCTCTAACACACAAAATACTGAGGGAACGGTGCCTTAACACACGAAATGCTGAGGGAACTCGGCGTCTCTAACACACAAAATACTGAGGGAACGGTGCCTTAAAACACGAAATGCTGAAGTAACTCGGCGTCTCTAACACACAAAATGCTGACGGAACTCGGCGTCTCTAACACAGAAAATGATGAGGGATCTTGGCTTATCTAACACACAAAATACTGAGGGATATCGGCGTCTCTAACACACAAAATACTGAGGGAACTCGGCGTCTCTAACACACGAAATGCTGAGGGAACTCGGCGTTCTCTAACACACAAAATACTGAGGGAACGGTGATTAACACACAAAATGCTGAGGGAACTCGGCGTCTCTAACACAGAAAATACTGAGGGAAAGGCGTCTTAACACACAAAATACTGAGGGAACTCGGCGTCTCTAACACATAAAACACTGAGGGAACGGTGCCTTAACACATGAAATGCTGAGGGAACTCGGCGTCTCTAACACACAAAATGCAGAGGGAACTAAGCGTCTCTAACACACAAAATACTGAGGGAACTTGGCGTCTCTAACACACAAAATGCTGAGTGAACTCGGCGTCTCTAACACACAAAATACAGAGGGAACTCCGCGCCTCTAACACACAAAATACTGAGGGAACGGTGCCTTAACACACGAAATACTGAGGGAACTCGGCGTCTCTACGACACATAATACGGAGGGAATTGCGTCTTAACACACAAATTGCAGAGGGAGCTCCGCGCCTCTAACACACAAAATACTGAGGGAACTCGGCGTCTTTAACACACAAAATACTGAGCGAACGGTGCCTTAACACTCCAAATACTGAGGGAACTCGGCGTCACTGACACACAAAATACTGAGGGAACTCGGCGTCTCTAACACACAAAATGCTGAGGGAACTCGGCGTCTCTAACACACAAAATACTGAGGGAACTCGGCGTCTCTAACACACAAAATGCAGAAGGAACACCGCGCCTCTAACACACAAAACACTGAGGGACCTCGGCGTCTCTAACACACAAAATACTGAGGGAACGGTGACTTAACACACGAAATGCTGAGGGAACTCGGCGTCTCTAACACACAAAATACTGAGGGAACTCGGCGTCTCTAACACACAAAATGCAGAAGGAACACCGCGCCTCTAACACACAAAACACTGAGGGACCTCGGCGTCTCTAACACACAAAATACTGAGGGAACGGTGCCTTAACACACGAAATGCTGAGGGTACTCGGCGTCTCTAACACACCAAATACTGAGGGAACTCGGCGTCTCTAAAACACAAAATAATGAGAGAAAGCGGCATCTCTAACACACAAAATACTGAGGGAACTCGGCGTCTTACACACACAAAACTCTGAGGGAACTTGGCCTCTCTAACACACAAAATGCTGACGGAACTCGGCGTCTCTAACACTCAAAATGTTGAGGGAACGGTGCCTTAACACACGAAATGCTGAGGGAACTCGGCGTCTCTAACACACAAAATTCTGAGGGAACTTGGCCTCTCTAACACACAAAATGCTGAGGTAACTCGGCGTCTCTAACACTCAAAATGTTGAGGGAACTCGGCGTCTGTAACACACAAATTGCAGAGGGAACTCCGCGCCTCTAACACACAAAATACTGAGGGAACTCGGCGTCTTTAACACACAAAATACTGAGGGAACGGTGCCTTAACACACGAAATGCTGAGGGAACTCGGCGTCACTGACACACAAAATACTGAGGGAACTCGGCGTCTCTAACACACAAAATGCAGAGGGAACACCGCGCCTCCAACACACAAAATGCAGAAGGAACACCGCGCCTCTAACACACAAAACACTGAGGGACCTCGGCGTCTCTAACACACAAAATACTGAGGGAACGGTGCCTTAACACACGAAATGCTGAGGGTACTCGGCGTCTCTAACACACCAAATACTGAGGGAACTCGGCGTCTCTAAAACACAAAATAATGAGAGAAAGCAGCATCTCTAACACACAAAATACTGAGGGAACTCGGCATCTTACACACACAAAACTCTGAGGGAACTTGGCCTCTCTAACACACAAAATGCTGACGGAACTCGGCGTCTCTAACACTCAAAATGTTGAGGGAACGGTGCCTTAACACACGAAATGCTGAGGGAACTTGGCTTCTCTAACACACAAAATTCTGAGTGAACTTGGCCTCTCTAACACACAAAATGCTGACGGAACTCGGCGTCTCTAACACTCAAAATGTTGAGGGAACTCGGCGTCTGTAACACACAAATTGCAGAGGGAACTCCGCGCCTCTATCACACAAAATACTGAGGGAACTCGGAGTCTTTAACACACAAAATACTGAGGGAACGGTGCCTTAACACACAAAATGCTGAGGGAACTCGGCGTCTCTAACACACAAAATGCAGAGTGAACACCGCGCCTCTAACACACAAAACACTGAGGGACCTCGGGGTCTCTAACACACAAAATACTGAGGGAACGGTGCCTTAACACACGAAATGCTGAGGGAACTCGACGTCACTGACACACAAAATACTGAGGGAACTCGGCGTCTCTAACACACAAAATGCAGAAGGAACACCGCACCTCTAACACACAAAACACTGAGGGACCTCGGCGTCTCTAACACACAAAATACTGAGGGAACGGTGCCTTAACACACGAAATGCTGAGGGTACTCGGCGTCTCTAACACACCAAATACTGAGGGAACTCGGCGTCTCTAAAACACAAAATAATGAGAGAAAGCGGCATCTCTAACACACAAAATACTGAGGGAACTCGGCGTCTTACACACACAAAACTCTGAGGGAACTTGGCCTCTCTAACACACAAAATGCTGACGGAACTCGGCGTCTCTAACACTCAAAATGTTGAGCGAACGGTGCCTTAACACACGAAATGCTGAGGGAACTCGGCGTCTCTAACACACAAAATTCTGAGGGAACTTGGCCTCTCTAACACACAAAATGCTGAGGTAACTCGGCGTCTCTAACACTCAAAATGTTGAGGGAACTCGGCGTCTGTAACACACAAATTGCAGAGGGAACTCCGCGCCTCTAACACACAAAATACTGAGGGAACTCGGCGTCTTTAACACACAAAATACTGAGGGAACGGTGCCTTAACACACGAAATGCTGAGGGAACTCGGCGTCACTGACACACAAAATACTGAGGGAACTCGGCGTCTCTAACACACAAAATGCAGAAGGAACACCGCGCCTCTAACACACAAAACACTGAGGGACCTCGGCGTCTCTAACACACAAAATACTGAGGGAACGGTGCCTTAACACACGAAATGCTGAGGGTACTCGGCGTCTCTAACACACCAAATACTGAGGGAACTCGGCGTCTCTAAAACACAAAATAATGAGAGAAAGCAGCATCTCTAACACACAAAATACTGAGGGAACTCGGCATCTTACACACACAAAACTCTGAGGGAACTTGGCCTCTCTAACACACAAAATGCTGACGGAACTCGGCGTCTCTAACACTCAAAATGTTGAGGGAACGGTGCCTTAACACACGAAATGCTGAGGGAACTTGGCGTCTCTAACACACAAAATTCTGAGTGAACTTGGCCTCTCTAACACACAAAATGCTGACGGAACTCGGCGTCTCTAACACTCAAAATGTTGAGGGAACTCGGCGTCTGTAACACACAAATTGCAGAGGGAACTCCGCGCCTCTATCACACAAAATACTGAGGGAACTCGGCGTCTTTAACACACAAAATACTGAGGGAACGGTGCCTTAACACACAAAATGCTGAGGGAACTCGGCGTCTCTAACACACAAAATGCAGAGTGAACACCGCGCCTCTAACACACAAAACACTGAGGGACCTCGGGGTCTCTAACACACAAAATACTGAGGGAACGGTGCCTTAACACACGAAATGCTGAGGGAACTCGACGTCACTGACACACAAAATACTGAGGGAACTCGGCGTCTCTAACACACAAAATGCAGAGGGAACACCGCGCCTCTAACACACAAAATGCAGAAGGAACACCGCGCCTCTAACACACAAAACACTGAGGGACCTCGGCGTCTCTAACACACAAAATACTGAGGGAACGGTGCCTTAACACACGAAATGCTGAGGGTACTCGGCGTCTCTAACACACCAAATACTGAGGGAACTCGGCGTCTCTAAAACACAAAATAATGAGAGAAAGCGGCATCTCTAACACACAAAATACTGAGGGAACTCGGCGTCTTACACACACAAAACTCTGAGGGAACTTGGCCTCTCTAACACACAAAATGCTGACGGAACTCGGCGTCTCTAACACTCAAAATGTTGAGGGAACGGTGCCTTAACACACAAAATGCTGAGGTAACTCGGCATCTCTAACACTCAAAATGTTGAGGGAACTCGGCGTCTGTAACACACAAATTGAAGAGGGAACTCCGCGCCTCTAACACACAAAATACTGAGGGAACGGTGCCTTAACACACGAAATGCTGAGGGAACTCGGCGTCTCTAACACACGAAATGCTGAGGGTACTCGGCGTCTCTAACACACCAAATACTGAGGGAACTCGGCGTCTCTAAGACTCAAAATGTTGAGGGAACGGTGCCTTAACACACGAAATGCTGAGGGAACTCGGCGTCTCTAACACACAAAATTCTGAGGGAACTTGGCCTCTCTAACACACAAAATGCTGAGGTAACTCGGCGTCTCTAACACTCAAAATGTTGAGGGAACTCGGCGTCTGTAACACACAAATTGCAGAGGGAACTCCGCGCCTCTAACACACAAAATACTAAGGGAACTCGGCGTCTTTAACACACAAAATACTGAGGGAACGGTGCCTTAACACACGAAATGCTGAGGGAACTCGGCGTCACTGACACACAAAATACTGAGGGAACTCGGCGTCTCTAACACACAAAATGCAGAGGGAACACCGCGCCTCTAACACACAAAATGCAGAAGGAACACCGCGCCTCTAACACACAAAACACTGAGGGACCTCGGCGTCTCTAACACACAAAATACTGAGGGAACGGTGCCTTAACACACGAAATGCTGAGGGTACTCGGCGTCTCTAACACACCAAATACTGAGGGAACTCGGCGTCTCTAAAACACAAAATAATGAGAGAAAGCGGCATCTCTAACACACAAAATACTGAGGGAACTCGGCGTCTTACACACACAAAACTCTGAGGGAACTTGGCCTCTCTAACACACAAAATGCTGACGGAACTCGGCGTCTCTAACACTCAAAATGTTGAGGGAACGGTGCCTTAACACACGAAATGCTGAGGGAACTCGGCGTCTCTAACACACAAAATTCTGAGTGAACTTGGCCTCTCTAACACACAAAATGCTGAGGTAACTCGGCGTCTCTAACACTCAAAATGTTGAGGGAACTCGGCGTCTGTAACACACAAATTGCAGAGGGAACTCCGCGCCTCTAACACACAAAATACTGAGGGAACTTGGCGTCTTTAACACACAAAATACTGAGGGAACGGTGCCTTAACACACGAAATGCTGAGGGAACTCGGCGTCACTGACACACAAAATACTGAGGGAACTCGGCGTCTCTAACACACAAAATGCAGAAGGAACACCGCGCCTCTAACACACAAAACACTGAGGGACCTCGGCGTCTCTAACACACAAAATACTGAGGGAACGGTGCCTTAACACACGAAATGCTGAGGGTACTCGGCGTCTCTAACACACCAAATACTGAGGGAACTCGGCGTCTCTAACACACAAAATGCAGAGTGAACACCGCGCCTCTAATACACAAAATACTGATGGAACTCGGCGTCTCTAACATACAAAATACTGAGGGAACGGTGCCTTAACACACGAAATGCTGAGGGAACTCGGCGTCTCTAACACACAAAATACTGAGGGAACGGTGCCTTAACACACGAAATGCTGAGGGAACTCGGTGTCTCTAACACACAAAATGCTGACGGAACTCGGCGTCTCTAACACAGAAAATGATGAGGGATCTTGGCCTGTCTAACACACAAAATACTGAGGGATATCGGCGTCTCTAACACACAAAATACTGAGGGAACTCGGCGTCTCTAACACACGAAATGCTGAGGGAACTCGGCGTTCTCTAACACACAAAATACTGAGGGAACGGTGACTTAACACACAAAATGCTGAGGGAACTCGGCGTCTCTAACACAGAAAATACTGAGGGAAAGGCGTCTTAACACACAAAATACTGAGGGAACTCAGCGTCTCTAACAGATAAAACACTGAGGGAACGGTGCCTTAACACATGAAATGCTGAGGGAACTCGGCGTCTCTAACACAAAATGCAGAGGGAACTAAGCGTCTCTAACACACAAAATACTGAGGGAACTCGGCGTCTCTAACACACAAAATGCTGAGGGAACTCGGCGTCTCTAACACACAAAATACAGAGGGAACTCCGCGCCTCTAACACACAAAATACTGAGGGAACTGTGCCTTAACACACAAAATGCTGAGGGAACTCGTCGTCTCTAACACACAAAATACTGAGGGAACTCGGCGTCTCTAACACACGAAATGCTGAGGGAACTCGGCGTCACTAACACACAAAATACTGAGGGAACTCGGCGTCTCTAACACACAAAATGCAGAGGGAACACCGCGCCTCTAACACACAAAATACTGAGGGAACTCGGCGCCTCTAACACACAAAATACTGAGGGAACAGTGCCTTAACACACGAAATGCTGAGGGAACTCGGCGTCTCTAACACAGAAAATACTGAGGGAACTCGGCGTCTCTAACACATGAAATGCTGAGGGAACTCGGAGTCACTAACACACAAAATACTGAGGGAACTCGGCGTCTCTAACACACAAAATGCAGAGTGAACACCGCGCCTCTAATACACAAAATACTGAGGGAACTCGGCGTCTCTAACACACAAAATGCAGAGTGAACACCGCGCCTCTAATACACAAAATACTGAGGGAACTCGGCGTCTCTAACACACAAAATACTGAGGGAACGGTGCCTTAACACACGAAATGCTGAGGGAACTCGGCGTCTCTAACACACAAAATACTGAGGGAACGGTGCCTTAAAACACGAAATGCTGAAGTAACTCGGCGTCTCTAACACACAAAATGCTGACGGAACTCGGCGTCTCTAACACAGAAAATGATGAGGGATCTTGGCTTATCTAACACACAAAATACTGAGGGATATCGGCGTCTCTAACACACAAAATACTGAGGGAACTCGGCGTCTCTAACACACGAAATGCTGAGGGAACTCGGCGTTCTCTAACACACAAAATACTGAGGGAACGGTGATTAAGACACAAAATGCTGAGGGAACTCGGCGTCTCTAACACAGAAAATACTGAGGGAAAGGCGTCTTAACACACAAAATACTGAGGGAACTCGGCGTCTCTAACACATAAAACACTGAGGGAACGGTGCCTTAACACATGAAATGCTGAGGGAACTCGGCGTCTCTAACACACAAAATGCAGAGGGAACTAAGCGTCTCTAACACACAAAATACTGAGGGAACTTGGCGTCTCTAACACACAAAATGCTGAGTGAACTCGGCGTCTCTAACACACAAAATACAGAGGGAACTCCGCGCCTCTAACACACAAAATACTGAGGGAACGGTGCCTTAACACACGAAATACTGAGGGAACTCGGCGTCTCTACGACACATAATACGGAGGGAATTGCGTCTTAACACACAAAATACTGAGGAAACTGTGTGTCTCTGACACACAAAATACTGAGGGAACTCGGCGTCTTACACACACAAAACTCTGAGGGAACTTGGCCTCTCTAACACACAAAATGCTGACGGAACTTGGCGTCTCTAACACTCAACATGTTGAGGGATCTCGGCGTCTGTAACACACAAAATGCAGAGGGAACTCCGCACCTCTAACACACAAAATACTGAGTGAACTCGGCGTCTCTAAGGCACAAAATACTGAGGGAACTCGGCGTCTCTAACACACAAAATACTGAGGGAACGGTGCCTTAACAGACAAAATTCTGAGGGAACTCGGCGTCCTACACACACAAAATTCTGAGGGAACCTGGCCTCTCTAACACACAAAATGCTGAGGGAACTCGGCGTCTCTAACACTCAAAATGTTGAGGGAACTCGGCGTCTGTAACACACAAATTGCAGAGGAAACTCCGCGCCTCTAACACACAAAATACTGAGGGAACTCGGCGTCTCTAACACAGAAAATACTGAGGGAACGGTGCCTTAACACACGAAATGCTGAGGGAACTCGGCGTCTCTAACACACAAAATACTGAGGGAACTCGGCGTCTCTAACACACGAAATGCTGAGGGAACTCGGCGTCTCTAACACACAAAATAATGAGAGAACTCGGCGTCTCTAACACACAAAATAGTGAGGGAACGGAGTCTTAACAAACAAAATTCTGAGCGAACTCGGCGTCTCTAACACACAAAATACTGAGGGAACTCGGCATCTTAACACACACAATACTGAGGGAACGGCGTCTTAACACGTAAAATACTGAGGGAACTCGGCGTCGCTAACACACACAATACTGAGGGAACGGTGCATTAACACACAAAATAATGAGGGAATTCGGCATCTTAGACACAAAATATTGAGGGAACTCGGCGTCTCTAACACACGAATTGCTGACGGAACGGCGTCGCTAAGACACAAAATACTGAGAGAACTCAGCGTCTCTAACACACAAAATACTGAGGGAACTCAGCATCTCTAACACACAAAATACAGAGGGAACTCGGCGTCTCTAACACACAAAATACTGAGGGAATGGCGTCATAACACACAAAATACTGAGGGAACTTGGCGTCTTACAGACAAAATACTGAGGGAACTCGGCGTCGCTAAATCACAAAATACTGAGGAAACTGGGCGTGTCTAAGACAAAAAATACTGAGGGAACTGGGCGTCTCTGACACACAAAATACTGAGAGAACGGCGTCACTAACACACGAAATGCTGAGGGAACGGCGTCTTAACAGACAAAATTCTGAGGGAACTCGGCGTCTCTAACACACAAAATACTGAGGGAACAGTGCCTTAACACACGAAATGCTGAGGGAACTCGGCGTCTCTAACACAGAAAATACTGAGGGAACTCTGCGTCTCTAACACACGAAATGCTGAGGGAACTCGGCGTCACTAACACAGAAAATACTGAGGGAACTCGGCATCTCTAACACACAAAATGCAGAGGGAACACTGCGCCTCTAACACACAAAATACTGAGGGAACTCGGCGTCTCTAACACACAAAATACTGAGGGAACGGTGCCTTAACACACGAAATGCTGAGGGAACTCGGCGTCTCTAACACACAAAATACTGAGGGAACTCGGCATCTCTAACACACGAAATGCTGAGGGAACTCGGCGTCTCTAACACACAAAATAATGAGAGAACTCGGCGTCTCTAACACACAAAATAGTGAGGGAACGGAGTCTTAACAAACAAAATTCTGAGGGAACTCGGCGTCTCTAACACACAAAATACTGAGGGAACTCGGCATCTTAACACACACAATACTGAGGGAACGACGTCTTAACACGTAAAATACTGAGGGAACTCGGCTTCGCTAACACACACAATACTGAGGGAACGGTGCATTAACACACAAAATAATGAGGGAATTCGGCATTTTAGACACAAAATACTGAGGGAACTCGGCATCGTACACACACAAAATACTGAGGGAACTCGGCGACTCTAACACACAAAATATTGAGGGAACTCGGCGTCTCTAACACACGAATTGCTGACGGAACACGGCGTCGCTAAGACACAAAATACTGAGAGAACTCAGCGTCTCTAACACACAAAATACTGAGGGAACTCAGCATCTCTAACACAAAATACAGAGGGAACTCGGCGTCTCTAACACACAAAATACTGAGGGAATGGCGTCATAACACACAAAATACTGAGGGAACTTGGCGTCTTACAAACAAAATACTGAGGGAACGGTGCCTTAACACACGAAATGCTGAGGGAACTCGGAGTCTCTAACACACCAAATACTGAGGGAACTCGGCGACTCTAAAACACAAAATAATGAGAGAAAGCGGCATCTCTAACACACAAAATACTGAGGAACTCGGCGTCGCTAAATCACAAAATACTGAGGAAACTGGGCGTGTCTAAGACAAAAAATACTGAGGGAACTGGGCGTCTCTGACACACAAAATACTGAGAGAACAGTGCCTTAACACACGAAATGCTGAGGGAACTCGGCGTCTCTAACACAGAAAATACTGAGGGAACTCGGCGTCTCTAACACACGAAATGCTGAGGGAACTCCGCGTCACTAACACACAAAATACTGAGGGAACTCGGCGTCTCTAACACACAAAATGCAGAGGGAACACTGCGCCTCTAACACACAAAATACTGAGGGAACTCGGCGTCTCTAACACACAAAATACTGAGGGAACGGTGCCTTAACACACGAAATGCTGAGGGAACTCGGCGTCTCTAACACACAAAATACTGAGGGAACTCGGAGTCTCTAACACATGAAATGCTGAGGGAACTCGGCGTCTCTAACACACAAAATACTGAGGGAACGGCGTCTTAACACACAAAATACTGAGGGAACTCGGCGTCTCTAACACACAAAATGCTGAGGGAAATTGGCCTGTCTAATACACAATATGCGGAGGGAGCTCGGCGTCTCAAGCACACATAATACTGAGGGAACTCGGCGTCTCTAACACACGAAATGCTGAGGGAACTCGGCGTCTCTAACACACAAAATACTGAGGGAACGGTGCCTTAACACACGAAATGCTGAGGGAACTCGGCGTCTCTAACACACAAAATACTGAGGGAACGGTGCCTTAACACACAAAATACTGAGGGAACTCGGCGTCTCTAACACACAAAATGCTGAGGGAACTCGGCGTCTCTAACACAGAAAATACTGAGGGAAAGGCGTCTTAACACACAAAATACTGAGGGAACTCGGCGTCTCTAACACATAAAACACTGAGGGAACGGTGCCTTAACACATGAAATGCTGAGGGAACTCGGCGTCTCTAACACACAAAATGCAGAGGGAACTAAGCGTCTCTAACACACAAAATACTGAGGGAACTCGGCGTCTCCAACACAGAAAATGCTGAGTGAACTCGGCGTCTCTAACACACAAAATACAGAGGGAACTCCGCGCCTCTAACACACAAAATACTGAGGGAACGGTGCCTTAACACACGAAATACTGAGGGAACTCGGCGTCTCTACGACACATAATACTGAGGGAATTGCGTCTTAACACACAAAATACTGAGGAAACTGTGTGTCTCTGACACACAAAATACTGAGGGAACTCGGCGTCTTACACACACAAAACTCTGAGGGAACTTGGCCTCTCTAACACACAAAATGCTGACGGAACTTGGCGTCTCTAACACTCAACATGTTGAGGGATCTCGGCGTCTGTAACACACAAAATGCAGAGGGAACTCCGCACCTCTAACACACAAAATACTGAGTGAACTCGGCGTCTCTAAGACACAAAATACTGAGGGAACTCGGCGTCTCTAACACACAAAATACTGAGGGAACGGTGCCTTAACAGACAAAATTCTGAGGGAACTCGGCGTCCTACACACACAAAATTCTGAGGGAACCTGGCCTCTCTAACACACAAAATGCTGAGGGAACTCGGCGTCTCTAACACTCAAAATGTTGAGGGAACTCGGCGTCTGTAACACACAAATTGCAGAGGGAACTCCGCGCCTCTAACACACAAAATACTGAGGGAACTCGGCGTCTCTAACACAGAAAATACTGAGGGAACGGTGCCTTAACACACGAAATGCTGAGGGAACTCGGCGTCTCTAACACACAAAATACTGAGGGAACTCGGCGTCTCTAACACACGAAATGCTGAGGGAACTCGGCGTCTCTAACACACAAAATAATGAGAGAACTCGGCGTCTCTAACACACAAAATAGTGAGGGAACGGAGTCTTAACAAACAAAATTCTGAGCGAACTCGGCGTCTCTAACACACAAAATACTGAGGGAACTCGGCATCTTAACACACACAATACTGAGGGAACGGCGTCTTAACACGTAAAATACTGAGGGAACTCGGCGTCGCTAACACACACAATACTGAGGGAACGGTGCATTAACACACAAAATAATGAGGGAATTCGGCATCTTAGACACAAAATACTGAGGGAACTCGGCATCGTACACACACAAAATACTGAGGGAACTCGGCGACTCTAACACACAAAATATTGAGGGAACTCGGCGTCTCTAACACACGAATTGCTGACGGAACGGCGTCGCTAAGACACAAAATACTGAGAGAACTCAGCGTCTCTAACACACAAAATACTGAGGGAACTCAGCATCTCTAACACACAAAATACAGAGGGAACTCGGCGTCTCTAACACACAAAATACTGAGGGAATGGCGTCATAACACACAAAATACTGAGGGAACTTGGCGTCTTACAAACAAAATACTGAGGGAACTCGGCGTCGCTAAATCACAAAATACTGAGGAAACTGGGCGTGTCTAAGACAAAAAATACTGAGGGAACTGGGCGTCTCTGACACACAAAATACTGAGAGAACGGCGTCACTAACACACGAAATGCTGAGGGAACGGCGTCTTAACAGACAAAATTCTGAGGGAACTCGGCGTCTCTAACACACAAAATACTGAGGGAACAGTGCCTTAACACACGAAATGCTGAGGGAACTCGGCGTCTCTAACACAGAAAATACTGAGGGAACTCTGCGTCTCTAACACACGAAATGCTGAGGGAACTCGGCGTCACTAACACAGAAAATACTGAGGGAACTCGGCGTCTCTAACACACAAAATGCAGAGGGAACACTGCGCCTCTAACACACAAAATACTGAGGGAACTCGGCGTCTCTAACACACAAAATACTGAGGGAACTGTGCCTTAACACACGAAATGCTGAGGGAATTCGGCGTCTCTAACACACAAAATACTGAGGGAACTCGGCGTCTCTAACACACGAAATGCTGAGGGAACTCGGCGTCTCTAACACACAAAATAATGAGAGAACTCGGCGTCTCTAACACACAAAATAGTGAGGGAACGGAGTCTTAACAAACAA
Source organism: Hypanus sabinus (assembly GCF_030144855.1). Lineage (NCBI taxonomy): Eukaryota > Metazoa > Chordata > Chondrichthyes > Myliobatiformes > Dasyatidae > Hypanus > Hypanus sabinus. The sequence goes on along the minus strand of NC_082714.1, from coordinate 92,097,018 downwards.
AATTCTGAGGGAACTCGGCGTCTCTAACACACAAAATACTGAGGGAACTCGGCATCTTAACACACACAATACTGAGGGAACGGCGTCTTAACACGTAAAATACTGAGGGAACTCGGCATCGCTAACACACACAATACTGAGGGAACGGTGCATTAACACACAAAATAATGTGGGAATTCGGCATTTTAGACACAAAATACTGAGGGAACTCGGCATCGTACACACACAAAATACTGAGGGAACTCGGCGACTCTAACACACAAAATATTGAGGGAACTCGGCGACTCTAACACACGAATTGCTGACGGAACACGGCGTCGCTAAGACACAAAATACTGAGAGAACTCAGCGTCTCTAACACACAAAATACTGAGGGAACTCAGCATCTCTAACACACAAAATACAGAGGGAACTCGGCGTCTCTAACACACAAAATACTGAGGGAATGGCCTCATAACACACAAAATACTGAGGGAACTTGGCGTCTTACAAACAAAATACTGAGGGAACGGTGCCTTAACACACGAAATGCTGAGGGAACTCGGAGTCTCTAACACACCAAATACTGAGGGAACTCGGCGACTCTAAAACACAAAATAATGAGAGAAAGCGGCATCTCTAACACACAAAATACTGAGGAACTCGGCGTCGCTAAATCACAAAATACTGAGGAAACTGGGCGTGTCTAAGACAAAAAATACTGAGGGAACTGGGCGTCTCTGACACACAAAATACTGAGAGAACAGTGCCTTAACACACGAAATGCTGAGGGAACTCAGCGTCTCTAACACAGAAAATACTGAGGGAACTCGGCGTCTCTAACACACGAAATGCTGAGGGAACTCGGCGTCACTAACACACAAAATACTGAGGGAACTCGGCGTCTCTAACACACAAAATGCAGAGGGAACACTGCGCCTCTAACACACAAAATACTGAGGGAACTCGGCGTCTCTAACACACAAAATACTGAGGGAACGGTGCCTTAACACACGAAATGCTGAGGGAACTCGGCGTCTCTAACACACAAAATACTGAGGGAACTCGGAGTCTCTAACACACGAAATGCTGAGGGAACTCGGCGTCTCTAACACACAAAATACTGAGGGAACGGTTCCTTAACACACAAAATGCTGAGGGAACTCGGCGTCTCTAACACACAAAATACTGAGGGAACGGCGTCTTAACACACAAAATACTGAGGGAACTCGGCGTCTCTAACACACAAAATGCTGAGGGAACTTGGCCTGTCTAATACACAATATGCGGAGGGAGCTCGGCGTCTCAAGCACACATAATACTGAGGGAACTCGGCGTCTCTAACACACGAAATGCTGAGGGAACTCGGCGTCTCCAACACACAAAATACTGAGGGAACGGTGCCTTAACACACAAAATGCTGAGGGAACGGCGTCTCTAACACACAAAATACTGAGGGAACGGCGTCTTAACACACAAAATACTGAGGGAACTCGGCGTCTCTAACACACAAAATGCTGAGGGAACTTGGCCTGTCTAACACATAAAATGTGGAGGGAACTCAGCGTCTCTAACACACAAAATACTGAGGGAACTCGGCGTCTCTAACACATAAAACACTGAGGGAACGGTGCCTTAACACATGAAATTCTGAGGGAACTCAGCGTCTCTAACACACAAAATACTGAGGGAACTCGGCGTCTCTAACACAGAAAATACTGAGGGAACTCGGCGTCTCTAACACACGAAATGCTGAGGGAACTCGGCGTCACTAACACACAAAATACTGAGGGAACTCGGCATCTCTAACACACAAAATGCAGAGGGAACACCGCGCCTCTAACACACAAAATACTGAGGGACCTCGGCGTCTCTAACACACAAAATACTGAGGGAACGGTGCCTTAACACACGAAATGCTGAGCAACTCGGAGTCTCTAACACACCAAATACTGAGGGAACTCGGCGACTCTAAAACACAAAATAATGAGAGAAAGCGGCATCTCTAACACACAAAATACTGAGGAACTCGGCGTCTCTAATACACAAAATACTGAGGGAATGGCGTCTTAACACACAAAATACTGAGGGAAATGTGTGTCTCTGACACACAAAATACTGAGGGAACTCGGCGTCTCTAACACACAAAATACTGAGGTAACTCGGCGTCATACACACACAAAACTCTGAGGGAACTTGTCCTCTCTAACACACAAAATACTGAGGGAACTCGGCGTCTTACACACACAAAACTCTGAGGGAACTTGGCCTGTCTAACACACAAAATGCGGAGGGAACTCAGCGTCTCTAACACACAAAATACTGAGGGAACGGTGCCTTAACAGACAAAATTCTGAGGGAACTCGGCGTCCTACACACACAAAATTCTGAGGGAACCTGGCCGCTCTAACACACAAAATGCTGAGGGAAATCGGCGTCTCTAACACTCAAAATGTTGAGGGAACTCGGCGTCTGTACCACACAAATTGCAGAGGGAACTCCGCGCCTCTAACACACAAAATACTGAGGGAACTCGGCGTCTCTAACACACAAAATACTGAGGGAACGGTGCCTTAACATACGAAATGCTGAGGGAACTCGGCGTCTCTAACACACAAAATACTGAGGGAACTCGGCGTCTCTAACACACGAAATGCTGAGGGAACTCGGCGTCTCTAACACACAAAATAATGAGATAACTCGGCGTCTCTAACACACAAAATAGTGAGGGAACGGAGTCTTAACAAACAAAATTCTGAGGGAACTCGGCGTCTCTAACACACAAAATACTGAGGGAACTCGGCATCTTAACACACACAATACTGAGGGAACGGCGTCTTAACACGTAAAATACTGAGGGAACTCGGCTTCGCTAACACACACAATACTGAGGGAACGGTGCATTAACACACAAAATAATGTGGGAATTCGGCATTTTAGACACAAAATACTGAGGGAACTCGGCATTTTAGACACAAAATACTGAGGGAACTCGGCATCGTACACACACAAAATACTGAGGGAACTCGGCGACTCTAACACACAAAATATTGAGGGAACTCGGCGACTCTAACACTCGAATTGCTGACGGAACACGGCGTCGCTAAGACACAAAATACTGAGAGAACTCAGCGTCTCTAACACACAAAATACTGAGGGAACTCAGCATCTCTAACACACAAAATACAGAGGGAACTCGGCGTCTCTAACACACAAAATACTGAGGGAATGGCGTCATAACACACAAAATACTGAGGGAACTTGGCGTCTTACAAACAAAATACTGAGGGAACGGTGCCTTAACACACGAAATGCTGAGGGAACTCGGAGTCTCTAACACACCAAATACTGAGGGAACTCGGCGACTCTAAAACACAAAATAATGAGAGAAAGCGGCATCTCTAACACACAAAATACTGAGGAACTCGGCGTCGCTAAATCACAAAATACTGAGGAATCTGGGCGTGTCTAAGACAAAAAATACTGAGGGAACTGGGCGTCTCTGACACACAAAATACTGAGAGAACAGTGCCTTAACACACGAAATGCTGAGGGAACTCGGCGTCTCTAACACAGAAAATACTGAGGGAACTCGGCGTCTCTAACACACGAAATGCTGAGGGAACTCAGCGTCACTAACACACAAAATACTAAGGGAACTCGGCGTCTCTAACACACAAAACGCAGAGGGAACACTGCGCCTCTAACACACAAAATACTTAGGGAACTCGGCGTCTCTAACACACAAAATACTGAGGGAACGGTGCCTTAACACACGAAATGCTGAGGGAACTCGGCGTCTCTAACACACAAAATACTGAGGGAACTCGGAGTCTCTAACACACGAAATGCTGAGGGAACTCGGCGTCTCTAACACACAAAATACTGAGGGAACGGTTCCTTAACACACAAAATGCTGAGGGAACTCGGCGTCTCTAACACACAAAATACTGAGGGAACGGCGTCTTAACACACAAAATACTGAGGGAACTCGGCGTCTCTAACACACAAAATGCTGAGGAAACTTGGCCTGTCTAATACACAATATGCGGAGGGAGCTCGGCGTCTCAAGCACACATAATACTGAGGGAACTCGGCGTCTCTAACACACGAAATGCTGAGGGAACTCGGCGTCTCCAACACACAAAATACTGAGGGAACGGTGCCTTAACACACAAAATGCTGAGGGAACGGCGTCTCTAACACACAAAATACTGAGGGAACGGCGTCTTAACACACAAAATACTGAGGGAACTCGGCGTCTCTAACACACAAAATGCTGAGGGAACTTGGCCTGTCTAACACATAAAATGTGGAGGGAACTCAGCGTCTCTAACACACAAAATACTGAGGGAACTCGGCGTCTCTAACACATAAAACACTGAGGGAACGGTGCCTTAACACATGAAATTCTGAGGGAACTCAGCGTCTCTAACACACAAAATACTGAGGGAACTCGGCGTCTCTAACACAGAAAATACTGAGGGAACTCGACGTCTCTAACACACGAAATGCTGAGGGAACTCGGCGTCACTAACACACAAAATACTGAGGGAACTCGGCATCTCTAACACACAAAATGCAGAGGGAACACCGCGCCTCTAACACACAAAATACTGAGGGACCTCGGCGTCTCTAACACACAAAATACTGAGGGAACGGTGCCTTAACACACGAAATGCTGAGCAACTCGGAGTCTCTAACACACCAAATACTGAGGGAACTCGGCGACTCTAAAACACAAAATAATGAGAGAAAGCGGCATCTCTAACACACAAAATACTGAGGAACTCGGCGTCTCTAAGACACAAAATACTGAGGGAATGGCGTCTTAACACACAAAATACTGAGGGAAATGTGTGTCTCTGACACACATAATACTGAGGGAACTCAGCGTCTCTAACACACAAAATACTGAGGTAACTCGGCGTCTTACACACACAAAACTCTGAGGGAACTTGTCCTCTCTAACACACAAAATACTGAGGGAACTCGGCGTCTTACACACACAAAACTCTGAGGGAACTTGGCCTGTCTAACACACAAAATGCGGAGGGAACTCAGCGTCTCTAACACACAAAATACTGAGGGAACGGTGCCTTAACAGACAAAATTCTGAGGGAACTCGGCGTCCTACACACACAAAATTCTGAGGGAACCTGGCCGCTCTAACACACAAAATGCTGAGGGAAATCGGCGTCTCTAACACTCAAAATGTTGAGGGAACTCGGCGTCTGTACCACACAAATTGCAGAGGGAACTCCGCGCCTCTAACACACAAAATACTGAGGGAACTCGGCGTCTCTAACACACAAAATACTGAGGGAACGGTGCCTTAACATACGAAATGCTGAGGGAACTCGGCGTCTCTAACACACAAAATACTCAGGGAACTCAGCGTCTCTAACACACGAAATGCTGAGGGAACTCGGCGTCACTAACACACAAAATACTGAGGAAAGTCGGCGTCTCTAACATACAAAATGCAGAGGGAACACCGCGCCTCTAACACACAAAATGCAGAGGGAACACCGCGTCTCTAACACACAAAATACTAAGGGAACGGAGCCTTAACACACGAAATGCTGAGGGAACTCGGCGTCTCTAACACACAAAATATTTAGGGTACTCGGCGTCTCTAACACACGAAATGCTGAGGGAACTCGGCGTCTCTAACACACAAAATAATGAGAGAACTCGGCGTCTCTAACACACAAAATAGTGAGGGAACGGAGTCTTAACAAACAAAATTCTGAGGGAACTCGGCGTCTCTAACACACAAAATACTGAGGGAACTCGGCATCTTAACACACACAATACTGAGGGAACGTCGTCTTAACACGTAAAATACTGAGGGAACTCGGCTTCGCTAACACACAGAATACTGAGGGAATGGTGCATTAACACACAAAATAATGAGGGAATTCGGCATTTTAGACACAAAATACTGAGGGAACTCGGCATCGTACACACACAAAATACTGAGGGAACTCGGCGACTCTAACACACAAAATATTGAGGGAACTCGGCGTCTCTAACACACGAATTGCTGACGGAACACGGCGTCGCTAAGACACAAAATACTGAGAGAACTCAGCGTCTCTAACACACAAAATACTGAGGGAACTCAGCATCTCTAACACACAAAATACAGAGGGAACTCGGCGTCTCTAACACACAAAATGCTGAGGGAACTCGGCGTCTCTAACACACAAAATACTGAGGGAATGGCGTCTTAACACACAAAATACTGAGGGAACTCGGCGTCTCTAACACACAAAATGCTGAGGGAACTTGGCCTGTCTAATACACAATATGCGGAGGGAGCTCGGCGTCTCAAGCACACAAAATACTGAGGGAACTCGGCGTCTCTAACACACGAAATGCTGAGGGAACTCGGCGTCTCCAACACACAAAATACTGAGGGAACGGTGCCTTAACACACAAAATGCTGAGGGAACTCGGCGTCTCTAACACACAAAATACTGAGGGAACGGCGTCTTAACACACAAAATACTGAGGGAACTCGGCATCTCTAACACACAAAATGCTGAGGGAGCTTGGCCTGTTAAACACACAAAATGCGGAGGGAACTCAGCGTCTCTAACACACAAAATACTGAGGGAACTCGGCGTCTCTAACACATAAAACACTGAGGGAACGGTGCCTTAACACATGAAATTCTGAGGGAACTCAGCGTCTCTAACACACAAAATGCAGAGGGAACTAAGCGTCTCTAACACACAAAATACTGAGGGAACTCGGCGTCTCTAACACACAAAATGCTGAGGGAACTCGGCGTCTCTAACACACAAAATACAGAGGGAACTCCGCGCCTCTAACACACAAAATACTGAGGGAACTCGGCGTCTCTAACAAACAAAATACTGAGGGAACGGTGCCTTAACACACGAAATACTGAGGGAACTCGGCGTCTCTAACACAGAAAATACTGAGGGAACTCGGCGTCTCTAACACACGAAATGCTGAGGGAACTCGGCGTCACTAACACACAAAATACTGAGGGAACTCGGCATCTCTAACACACAAAATGCAGAGGGAACACCGCGCCTCTAACACACAAAATACTGAGGGACCTCGGCGTCTCTAACACACAAAATACTGAGGGAACGGTGCCTTAACACACGAAATGCTGAGGGAACTCGGAGTCTCTAACACACCAAATACTGAGGGAACTCGGCGACTCTAAAACACAAAATAATGAGAGAAAGCGGCATCTCTAACACACAAAATACTGAGGAACTCGGCGTCTCTAAGACACAAAATACTGAGGGAATGGCGTCTTAACACACAAAATACTGAGGGAAATGTGTGTCTCTGACACACAAAATACTGAGGGAACTCGGCGTCTCTAACACACAAAATACTGAGGGAACTCGGCGTCTTACACACACAAAACTCTGAGGGAACTTGTCCTCTCTAACACACAAAATGCTGAGAGAACTCGGCGTCTCTAACACTCAAAATGTTGAGGGAACTCGGCGTCTTCCACACACAAAATTCTGAGGGAAATCGGCGTCTCTAACATACAAAATACTGAGGGAACTCGGCATCTTAACACGCACAATACTGAGGGAACGGCGTCTCTACCACACAAAATACTGAGGGAACTCGGCATCTTAACACGCAAAATACTGAGGGAACTCGGCGTCGCTAACACACACAATACAGAGGGAAAGGTGCATTAACTCACAAAATAATGAGGGAATTCGGCATCTTACACACAAAATACTGAGGAAACTCGGCATCGTACACACAAAAAATACTGAGGGAACTCGGCGACTCTAACACAGAAAATATTGAGGGAACTCGGCATCTCTAACACACGAATTGCTGAGGGAACACGGCGTCGCTAAGACACAAAATACTGAGAGAACTCAGCGTCTCTAACACACAAAATACTGAGAGAACTCGGCGTCTCTAACACACAAAATACAGAGGGAACTCGGCGTCTCTAACACATAAAACACTGAGGGAACGGTGCCTTAACACATCAAATGCTGAGGGAGCTCGGCGTCTCTAACACACAAAATGCAGAGGGAACTAAGCGTCTCTAACACACAAAATACTGAGGGAACTCAGCGTCTCTAACACACAAAATGCTGAGGGAACTCGGCGTCTCTAACACACAAAATACAGAGGGAACTCCACGCGTCTAACACACAAAATACTGAGGGAACACGGCGTCTCTAACACACAAAATACTGAGGGAACGGTGCCTTAACACACGAAATACTGAGGGAACTCGGCGTCTCTAACACAGAAAATACTGAGGGAACTCGGCGTCTCTAACACACGAAATGCTGAGGGAACTCGGGGTCACTAACACACAAAATACTGAGGGAACTCGGCGTCTCTAACACACAAAATGCAGAGGGAACACCGCGCCTCTAACACACAAAACACTGAGGGACCTCGGCGTCACTAACACAGAAAATACTGAGGGAACGGTGCATTAACACACGAAATGCAGATGGAACTCGGCGTCACTAACACACAAAATACTGAGGGAACTCGGCGTCTCTAGCACACAAAATGCAGAGGGAACACCGCGCCTCTAACACACAAAATACTGAGGGACCTCGGCGTCTCTAACACACAAAATACTGAGGGAACGGTGCCTTAACACACGAAATGCTGAGGGAACTCTGCGTCTCTAACACACCAAATACTGAGGGAACTCGGCGTCTCTAAAACACAAAATAATGAGAGAAAGCGGCATCTCTAACACACAAAATACTGAGGGAACTCGGCGTCTCTAAGGCACAAAATACTGAGGGAATGGCGTATAAACACACAAAATACTGAGGGAAATGTGTGTCTCTGACACACAAAATACTAAGGGAACTCGGCGTCTGTAACACACAAAATACTGAGGGAACTCGGCGTCTTACACACACAAAACTCTGAGGGAACTTGGCCTCTCTAACACACAAAATGCTGAGAGAACTCGGCGTCTCTAACACTCAAAATGTTGAGGGAACTCGGCGTCTTACACACACAAAACACTGAGGGAACTCGGAGTCTCTAACACACAAAATAATGAGAGAACTCGGCGTCTCTAACACACAAAATAGTGAGGGAACGGAGTCTTAACAAACAAAATTCTGAGGGAACTCGGCGTCTCTAACACACAAAATACTGAGGGAACTCGGCATCTTAACACACACAATACTGAGGGAACGGCGTCTTAACACGTAAAATACTGAGGGAACTCGGTTTCGCTAACACACACAATACTGAGGGAACGGTGCATTAACACACAAAATAATGAGGGAATTCGGCATTTTAGACACAAAATACTGAGGGAACTCGGCATCGTACACACACAGAATACTGAGGGAACTCGGCGACTCTAACACACAAAATATTGAGGGAACTCGGCGACTCTAACACACGAATTGCTGACGGAACACGGCGTCGCTAAGACACAAAATACTGAGAGAACTCAGCGTCTCTAACACACAAAATACTGAGGGATATCAGCATCTCTAACACACAAAATACAGAGGGAACTCGGCGTCTCTAACACACAAAATACTGAGGGAATGGCGTCATAACACACAAAATACTGAGGGAACTTGGCGTCTTACAAACAAAATACTGAGGGAACGGTGCCTTAAAACACGAAATGCTGAGGGAACTCGGAGTCTCTAACACACCAAATACTGAGGGAACTCGGCGACTCTAAAACACAAAATAATGAGAGAAAGCGGCATCTCTAACACACAAAATACTGAGGAACTCGGCGTCGCTAAATCACAAAATACTGAGGAAACTGGGCGTGTCTAAGACAAAAAATACTGAGGGAACTGGGCGTCTCTGACACACAAAATACTGAGAGAACAGTGCCTTAACACACGAAATGCTGAGGGAACTCGGCGTCTCTAACACAGAAAATACTGAGGGAACTCGGCGTCTCTAACACACGAAATGCTGAGGGAACTCGGCGTCACTAACACACAAAATACTGAGGGAACTCGGCGTCTCTAACACACAAAATGCAGAGGGAACACTGCGCCTCTAACACACAAAATACTGAGGGAACTCGGCGTCTCTAACACACAAAATACTGAGGGAACGGTGCCTTAACACACGAAATGCTGAGGGAACTCGGCGTCTCTAACACACAGAATACTGAGGGAACGGTTCCTTAACACACAAAATGCTGAGGGAACTCGGCGTCTCTAACACACAAAATACTGAGGGAACGGCGTCTTAACACACAAAATACTGAGGGAACTCGGCGTCTCTAACACACAAAATGCTGAGGGAACTTGGCCTGTCTAATACACAATATGCGGAGGGAGCTCGGCGTCTCAAGCACACAAAATACTGAGGGAACGGCGTCTTAACACACAAAATACTGAGGGAACTCGGCGTCTCTAACACACAAAATGCTGAGGGAACTTGGCCTGTCTAACACATAAAATGCGGAGGGAACTCAGCGTCTCTAACACACAAAATACTGAGGGAACTCGGCGTCTCTAACACATAAAACACTGAGGGAACGGTGCCTTAACACATGAAATTCTGAGGGAACTCAGCGTCTCTAACACACAAAATACTGAGGGAACTCGGCGTCTCTAACACAGAAAATACTGAGGGAACTCGGCGTCTCTAACACACGAAATGCTGAGGGAACTCGGCGTCACTAACACACAAAATACTGAGGGAACTCGGCATCTCTAACACACAAAATGCAGAGGGAACACCGCGCCTCTAACACACAAAATACTGAGGGACCTCGGCGTCTCTAACACACAAAATACTGAGGGAACGGTGCCTTAACACACGAAATGCTGAGCAACTCGGAGTCTCTAACACACCAAATACTGAGGGAACTCGGCGACTCTAAAACACAAAATAATGAGAGAAAGCGGCATCTCTAACACACAAAATACTGAGGAACTCGGCGTCTCTAAGACACAAAATACTGAGGGAATGGCGTCTTAACACACAAAATACTGAGGGAAATGTGTGTCTCTGACACACAAAATACTGAGGGAACTCGGCGTCTCTAACACACAAAATACTGAGGTAACTCGGCGTCTTACACACACAAAACTCTGCGGGAACTTGTCCTCTCTAACACACAAAATACTGAGGGAACTCGGCGTCTTACACACACAAAACTCTGAGGGAACTTGGCCTGTCTAACACACAAAATGCGGAGGGAACTCAGCGTCTCTAACACACAAAATACTGAGGGAACGGTGCCTTAACAGACAAAATTCTGAGGGAACTCGGCGTCCTACACACACAAAATTCTGAGGGAACCTGGCCGCTCTAACACACAAAATGCTGAGGGAAATCGGCGTCTCTAACACTCAAAATGTTGAGGGAACTCGGCGTCTGTACCACACAAATTGCAGAGGGAACTCCGCGCCTCTAACACACAAAATACTGAGGGAACTCGGCGTCTCTAACACACAAAATACTGAGGGAACGGTGCCTTAACATACGAAATGCTGAGGGAACTCGGCGTCTCTAACACACAAAATACTGAGGGAACTCGGCGTCTCTAACACACGAAATGCTGAGGGAACTCGGCGTCACTAACACACAAAATACGGAGGAAACTCGGCGTCTCTAACATACAAAATGCAGAGGGAACACCGCGCCTCTAACACACAAAATGCAGAGGGAACACCGCGTCTCTAACACACAAAATACTAAGGGAACGGAGCCTTAACACACGAAATGCTGAGGGAACTCGGCGTCTCTAACACACAAAATATTGAGGGTACTCGGCGTCTCTAACACACGAAATGCTGAGGGAACTCGGCGTCTCTAACACACAAAATAATGAGAGAACTCGGCGTCTCTAACACACAAAATAGTGAGGGAACGGAGTCTTAACAAACAAAATTCTGAGGGAACTCGGCGTCTCTAACACACAAAATACTGAGGGAACTCGGCATCTTAACACACACAATACTGAGGGAACGGCGTCTTAACACGTAAAATACTGAGGGAACGGCGTCTTAACACGTAAAATACTGAGGGAACTCGGCTTCGCTAACACACAGAATACTGAGGGAACGGTGCATTAACACACAAAATAATGAGGGAATTCGGCATTTTAGACACAAAATACTGAGGGAACTCGGCATCGTACACACACAAAATACTGAGGGAACTCGGCGACTCTAACACACAAAATATTGAGGGAACTCGGCGTCTCTAACACACGAATTGCTGACGGAACACGGCGTCGCTAAGACACAAAATACTGAGAGAACTCAGCGTCTCTAACACACAAAATACTGAGGGAACTCAGCATCTCTAACACACAAAATACAGAGGGAACTCGGCGTCTCTAACACACAAAATGCTGAGGGAACTCGGCGTCTCTAACACACAAAATACTGAGGGAACGGCGTCTTATCACACAAAATACTGAGGGAACTCGGCGTCTCTAACACACAAAATGCTGAGGGAACTTGGCCTGTCTAATACACAATATGCGGAGGGAGCTCGGCGTCTCAAGCACACAACATACTGAGGGAACTCGGCGTCTCTAACACACGAAATGCTGAGGGAACTCGGCGTCTCCAACACACAAAATACTGAGGGAACGGTGCCTTAACACACAAAATACTGAGGGAACTCGGCGTCTCTAACACACAAAATACTGAGGGAACGGCGTCTTAACACACAAAATACTGAGGGAACTCGGCGTCTCTAACACACAAAATGCTGAGGGAACTTGGCCTGTCTAACACACAAAATGCGGAGGGAACTCAGCGTCTCTAACACACAAAATACTGATGGAACTCGGCGTCTCTAACACACAAAACACTGAGGGAACGGTGCCTTAACACATGAAATTCTGAGGGAACTCAGCGTCTCTAACACACAAAATGCAGAGGGAACTAAGCGTCTCTAACACACAAAATACTGAGGGAACTCGGCGTCTCTAACACACAAAATGCTGAGGGAACTCGGCGTCTCTAACACACAAAATACAGAGGGAACTCGGCGTCTCTAACACACGAAATGCTGAGGGAACTCGGCGTCACTAACACACAAAATACTGAGGGAACTCGGCATCTCTAACACACAAAATGCAGAGGGAACACCGCGCCTCTAACACACAAAATACTGAGGGACCTCGGCGTCTCTAACCCACAAAATACTGAGGGAACGGTGCCTTAACACACGAAATGCTGAGGGAACTCGGAGTCTCTAACACACCAAATACTGGGGGAACTCGGCGACTCTAAAACACAAAATAATGACAGAAAGCGGCATCTCTAACACACAAAATACTGAGGAACTCGGCGTCTCTAAGACACAAAATACTGAGGGAATGGCGTCTTAACACACAAAATACTGAGGGAAATGTGTGTCTCTGACACAAAAAATACTGAGGGAACTCGGCATCTCTAACACAGAAAATACTGAGGGAACTCGGCGTCTTACACACACAAAACTCTGAGGGAACTTGTCCTCTCTAACACACAAAATGCTGAGAGAACTCGGCGTCTCTAACACTCAAAATGTTGAGGGAACTCGGCATCTTCCACACACAAAACTCTGAGGGAACTCGGCGTCTCTAACATACAAAATACTGAGGGAACTCGGCATCTTAACACGCACAATACTGAGGGAACGGCGTCTCTAACACACAAAATACTGAGGGAACTCGGCATCTTAACACGCAAAATACTGAGGGAACTCGGCGTCGCTAACACACACAATACTGAGGGAATGGTGCATTAACTCACAAAATAATGAGGGAATTCGGCATCTTACACACAAAATACTGAGGAAACTCGGCATCGTACACACACAAAATACTGAGGGAACTCGGCGACTCTAACACAGAAAATATTGAGGGAACTCGGCATCTCTAACAGACGAATTGCTGAGGGAACACGGCGTCGCTAAGACACAAAATACTGAGAGAACTCAGCGTCTCTAACACACAAAATACTGAGGGAACTCGGCGTCTCTAACACACAAAATACAGAGGGAACTCGGCGTCTCTAACACACAAAATACTGAGGGAACGGCTACTTAACAGACAAAATTCTGAGGAAACTCGGCGTCTTACACACACAAAATTCTGAGGGAACTTGGCCTCTCTAACACACAAAATGCTGAGAGAACTCGGCGTCTCTAACACTCAAAATGTTGAGGGATCTCGGCGTCTGTAACACACAAAATGCAGAGGGAACTCCGCGCCTCTAACACTTAAAATACTGAGTGAACTCGGCTTCTCTAACACACAAAATACTGAGGGAACTCGGCGTCTCTAACACACAAAAAACTGAGGGAACGGTGCCTTAACACACGAAATGCTGAGGGAACTCGGCGTCTTACACACACAAAATTCTGAGGGAACTTGGCCTCTCTAACACACAAAATGCTGAGGTAACTCGGCGTCTCTAACACACAAAATATTGAGGGAACTCGGCGTCTTTAACACACAAAATACTGAGGGAACGGTGCCTTAACACACAAAACGCTGAGGGAACTCGGCATCTCTAACACACAAAATACTGAGGGAACTCGGCGTCTCTAACACACGAAATGCTGAGGGAACTCGGCGTCACTAACACACAAAATACTGAGGGAAATCGGCGTCTCTGACACACAAAATGCAGAGGGAACACCGCGCCTCTAACACACAAAATACTGAGGGAACTCGGCGCCTCTAACACACAAAATACTGAGGGAACGGTGCCTTAACACACGAAATGCTGAGGGAACTCGGCGTCTCTAACACACAAAATACTGAGGGAACTCGGCGTCTGTAACACACAAAATACTGAGGGAACGGTGCCTTAACACACAAAATGATGAGGGAATGCAGCGTCTCTAACAGACAAAATACTGAGGGAACTCGGCGTCTCTAACACACGAAATGCTGAGGGAACTCGGCGTCACTAACACACAAAATACTGAGGGAACTCGGCGTCTCTAACACACAAAATGCTGAGGGAACTTGGCCTGTCTAACACATAAAATGCGGAGGGAACTCAGCGTCTCTAACACACAAAATACTGAGGGAACTCGGCGTCTCTAACACATAAAACACTGAGGGAACGGTGCCTTAACACATGAAATTCTGAGGGAACTCAGCGTCTCTAACACACAAAATACTGAGGGAACTCGGCGTCTCTAACACAGAAAATACTGAGGGAACTCGGCGTCTCTAACACACGAAATGCTGAGGGAACTCGGCGTCACTAACACACAAAATACTGAGGGAACTCGGCATCTCTAACACACAAAATGCAGAGGGAACACCGCGCCTCTAACACACAAAATACTGAGGGACCTCGGCGTCTCTAACACACAAAATACTGAGGGAACGGTGCCTTAACACACGAAATGCTGAGCAACTCGGAGTCTCTAACACACCAAATACTGAGGGAACTCGGCGACTCTAAAACACAAAATAATGAGAGAAAGCGGCATCTCTAACACACAAAATACTGAGGAACTCGGCGTCTCTAAGACACAAAATACTGAGGGAATGGCGTCTTAACACACAAAATACTGAGGGAAATGTGTGTCTCTGACACACAAAATACTGAGGGAACTCGGCGTCTCTAACACACAAAATACTGAGGTAACTCGGCGTCTTACACACACAAAACTCTGAGGGAACTTGTCCTCTCTAACACACAAAATACTGAGGGAACTCGGCGTCTTACACACACAAAACTCTGAGGGAACTTGGCCTGTCTAACACACAAAATGCGGAGGGAACTCAGCGTCTCTAACACACAAAATACTGAGGGAACGGTGCCTTAACAGACAAAATTCTGAGGGAACTCGGCGTCCTACACACACAAAATTCTGAGGGAACCTGGCCGCTCTAACACACAAAATGCTGAGGGAAATCGGCGTCTCTAACACTCAAATTGTTGAGGGAACTCGGCGTCTGTACCACACAAATTGCAGAGGGAACTCCGCGCCTCTAACACACAAAATACTGAGGGAACTCGGCGTCTCTAACACACAAAATACTGAGGGAACGGTGCCTTAACATACGAAATGCTGAGGGAACTCGGCGTCTCTAACACACAAAATACTGAGGGAACTCGGCGTCTCTAACACACGAAATGCTGAGGGAACTCGGCGTCACTAACACACAAAATACGGAGGAAACTCGGCGTCTCTAACATACAAAATGCAGAGGGAACACCGCGCCTCTAACACACAAAATGCAGAGGGAACACCGCGTCTCTAACACACAAAATACTAAGGGAACGGAGCCTTAACACACGAAATGCTGAGGGAACTCGGCGTCTCTAACACACAAAATATTGAGGGTACTCGGCGTCTCTAACACACGAAATGCTGAGGGAACTCGGCGTCTCTAACACACAAAATAATGAGAGAACTCGGCGTCTCTAACACACAAGATAGTGAGGGAACGGAGTCTTAACAAACAAAATTCTGAGGGAACTCGGCGTCTCTAACACACAAAATACTGAGGGAACTCGGCATCTTAACACACACAATACTGAGGGAACGGCGACTTAACACGTAAAATACTGAGGGAACGGCGTCTTAACACGTAAAATACTGAGGGAACTCGGCTTCGCTAACACACAGAATACTGAGGGAACGGTGCATTAACACACAAAATAATGAGGGAATTCGGCATTTTAGACACAAAATACTGAGGGAACTCGGCATCGTACACACACAAAATACTGAGGGAACTCGGCGACTCTAACACACAAAATATTGAGGGAACTCGGCGTCTCTAACACACGAATTGCTGACGGAACACGGCGTCGCTAAGACACAAAATACTGAGAGAACTCAGCGTCTCTAACACACAAAATACTGAGGGAACTCAGCATCTCTAACACACAAAATACAGAGGGAACTCGGCGTCTCTAACACACAAAATGCTGAGGGAACTCGGCGTCTCTAACACACAAAATACTGAGGGAACGGCGTCTTAACACACAAAATACTGAGGGAACACGGCGTCTCTAACACACAAAATGCTGAGGGAACTTGGCCTGTCTAATACACAATATGCGGAGGGAGCTCGGCGTCTCAAGCACACAAAATACTGAGGGAACTCGGCGTCTCTAACACACGAAATGCTGAGGGAACTCGGCGTCTCCAACACACAAAATACTGAGGGAACGGTGCCTTAACACACAAAATGCTGAGGGAACTCGGCGTCTCTAACACACAAAATACTGAGGGAACGGCGTCTTAACACACAAAATACTGAGGGAACTCGGCGTCTCTAACACACAAAATGCTGAGGGAACTTGGCCTGTCTAACACACAAAATGCGGAGGGAACTCAGCGTCTCTAACACACAAAATACTGAGGGAACTCGGCGTCTCTAACACATAAAACACTGAGGGAACGGTGCCTTAACACATGAAATTCTGAGGGAACTCAGCGTCTCTAACACACAAAATGCAGAGGGAACTAAGCGTCTCTAACACACAAAATACTGAGGGAACTCGGCGTCTCTAACACACAAAATGCTGAGGGAACTCGGCGTCTCTAACACACAAAATACAGAGGGAACTCGGCGTCTCTAACACACGAAATGCTGAGGGAACTCGGCGTCACTAACACACAAAATACTGAGGGAACTCGGCATCTCTAACACACAAAATGCAGAGGGAACACCGCGCCTCTAACACACAAAATACTGAGGGACCTCGGCGTCTCTAACACACAAAATACTGAGGGAACGGTGCCTTAACACACGAAATGCTGAGGGAACTCGGAGTCTCTAACACACCAAATACTGAGGGAACTCGGCGACTCTAAAACACAAAATAATGAGAGAAAGCGGCATCTCTAACCCACAAAATACTGAGGAACTCGGCGTCTCTAAGACACAAAATACTGAGGGAATGGCGTCTTAACACACAAAATACTGAGGGAAATGTGTGTCTCTGACACAAAAAATACTGAGGGAACTCGGCGTCTCTAACACACAAAATACTGAGGGAACTCGGCGTCTTACACACACAAAACTCTGAGGGAACTTGTCCTCTCTAGCACACAAAATGCTGAGAGAACTCGGCGTCTCTAACACTCAAAATGTTGAGGGAACTCGGCGTCTTCCACACACAAAACTCTGAGGGAACTCGGCGTCTCTAACACACAAAATACTGAGGGAACAGTGCCTTAACACACGAAATGCTGAGGGAACTCGGCGTCTCTAACACAGAAAATACTGAGGGAACTCTGCGTCTCTAACACACGAAATGCTGAGGGAACTCGGCGTCACTAACACAGAAAATACTGAGGGAACTCGGCGTCTCTAACACACAAAATGCAGAGGGAACACTGCGCCTCTAACACACAAAATACTGAGGGAACTCGGCGTCTCTAACACACAAAATACTGAGGGAACTGTGCCTTAACACACGAAATGCTGAGGGAATTCGGCGTCTCTAACACACAAAATACTGAGGGAACTCGGCGTCTCTAACACACGAAATGCTGAGGGAACTCGGCGTCTCTAACACACAAAATAATGAGAGAACTCGGCGTCTCTAACACACAAAATAGTGAGGGAACGGAGTCTTAACAAACAAAATTCTGAGGGAACTCGGCGTCTCTAACACACAAAATACTGAGGGAACTCGGCATCTTAACACACACAATACTGAGGGAACGGCGTCTTAACACGTAAAATACTGAGGGAACTCGGCATCGCTAACACACACAATACTGAGGGAACGGTGCATTAACACACAAAATAATGTGGGAATTCGGCATTTTAGACACAAAATACTGAGGGAACTCGGCATCGTACACACACAAAATACTGAGGGAACTCGGCGACTCTAACACACAAAATATTGAGGGAACTCGGCGACTCTAACACACGAATTGCTGACGGAACACGGCGTCGCTAAGACACAAAATACTGAGAGAACTCAGCGTCTCTAACACACAAAATACTGAGGGAACTCAGCATCTCTAACACACAAAATACAGAGGGAACTCGGCGTCTCTAACACACAAAATACTGAGGGAATGGCCTCATAACACACAAAATACTGAGGGAACTTGGCGTCTTACAAACAAAATACTGAGGGAACGGTGCCTTAACACACGAAATGCTGAGGGAACTCGGAGTCTCTAACACACCAAATACTGAGGGAACTCGGCGACTCTAAAACACAAAATAATGAGAGAAAGCGGCATCTCTAACACACAAAATACTGAGGAACTCGGCGTCGCTAAATCACAAAATACTGAGGAAACTGGGCGTGTCTAAGACAAAAAATACTGAGGGAACTGGGCGTCTCTGACACACAAAATACTGAGAGAACAGTGCCTTAACACACGAAATGCTGAGGGAACTCAGCGTCTCTAACACAGAAAATACTGAGGGAACTCGGCGTCTCTAACACACGAAATGCTGAGGGAACTCGGCGTCACTAACACACAAAATACTGAGGGAACTCGGCGTCTCTAACACACAAAATGCAGAGGGAACACTGCGCCTCTAACACACAAAATACTGAGGGAACTCGGCGTCTCTAACACACAAAATACTGAGGGAACGGTGCCTTAACACACGAAATGCTGAGGGAACTCGGCGTCTCTAACACACAAAATACTGAGGGAACTCGGAGTCTCTAACACACGAAATGCTGAGGGAACTCGGCGTCTCTAACACACAAAATACTGAGGGAACGGTTCCTTAACACACAAAATGCTGAGGGAACTCGGCGTCTCTAACACACAAAATACTGAGGGAACGGCGTCTTAACACACAAAATACTGAGGGAACTCGGCGTCTCTAACACACAAAATGCTGAGGGAACTTGGCCTGTCTAATACACAATATGCGGAGGGAGCTCGGCGTCTCAAGCACACATAATACTGAGGGAACTCGGCGTCTCTAACACACGAAATGCTGAGGGAACTCGGCGTCTCCAACACACAAAATACTGAGGGAACGGTGCCTTAACACACAAAATGCTGAGGGAACGGCGTCTCTAACACACAAAATACTGAGGGAACGGCGTCTTAACACACAAAATACTGAGGGAACTCGGCGTCTCTAACACACAAAATGCTGAGGGAACTTGGCCTGTCTAACACATAAAATGTGGAGGGAACTCAGCGTCTCTAACACACAAAATTCTGAGGGAACTCGGCGTCTCTAACACATAAAACACTGAGGGAACGGTGCCTTAACACATGAAATTCTGAGGGAACTCAGCGTCTCTAACACACAAAATACTGAGGGAACTCGGCGTCTCTAACACAGAAAATACTGAGGGAACTCGGCGTCTCTAACACACGAAATGCTGAGGGAACTCGGCGTCTCTAACACACAAAATAATGAGAGAACTCGGCGTCTCTAACACACAAGATAGTGAGGGAACGGAGTCTTAACAAACAAAATTCTGAGGGAACTCGGCGTCTCTAACACACAAAATACTGAGGGAACTCGGCATCTTAACACACACAATACTGAGGGAACGGCGTCTTAACACGTAAAATACTGAGGGAACGGCGTCTTAACACGTAAAATACTGAGGGAACTCGGCTTCGCTAACACACAGAATACTGAGGGAACGGTGCATTAACACACAAAATAATGAGGGAATTCGGCATTTTAGACACAAAATACTGAGGGAACTCGGCATCGTACACACACAAAATACTGAGGGAACTCGGCGACTCTAACACACAAAATATTGAGGGAACTCGGCGTCTCTAACACACGAATTGCTGACGGAACACGGCGTCGCTAAGACACAAAATACTGAGAGAACTCAGCGTCTCTAACACACAAAATACTGAGGGAACTCAGCATCTCTAACACACAAAATACAGAGGGAACTCGGCGTCTCTAACACACAAAATGCTGAGGGAACTCGGCGTCTCTAACACACAAAATACTGAGGGAACGGCGTCTTAACACACAAAATACTGAGGGAACACGGCGTCTCTAACACACAAAATGCTGAGGGAACTTGGCCTGTCTAATACACAATATGCGGAGGGAGCTCGGCGTCTCAAGCACACAAAATACTGAGGGAACTCGGCGTCTCTAACACACGAAATGCTGAGGGAACTCGGCGTCTCCAACACACAAAATACTGAGGGAACGGTGCCTTAACACACAAAATGCTGAGGGAACTCGGCGTCTCTAACACACAAAATACTGAGGGAACGGCGTCTTAACACACAAAATACTGAGGGAACTCGGCGTCTCTAACACACAAAATGCTGAGGGAACTTGGCCTGTCTAACACACAAAATGCGGAGGGAACTCAGCGTCTCTAACACACAAAATACTGAGGGAACTCGGCGTCTCTAACACATAAAACACTGAGGGAACGGTGCCTTAACACATGAAATTCTGAGGGAACTCAGCGTCTCTAACACACAAAATGCAGAGGGAACTAAGCGTCTCTAACACACAAAATACTGAGGGAACTCGGCGTCTCTAACACACAAAATGCTGAGGGAACTCGGCGTCTCTAACACACAAAATACAGAGGGAACTCGGCGTCTCTAACACACGAAATGCTGAGGGAACTCGGCGTCACTAACACACAAAATACTGAGGGAACTCGGCATCTCTAACACACAAAATGCAGAGGGAACACCGCGCCTCTAACACACAAAATACTGAGGGACCTCGGCGTCTCTAACACACAAAATAATGAGGGAACGGTGCCTTAACACACGAAATGCTGAGGGAACTCGGAGTCTCTAACACACCAAATACTGAGGGAACTCGGCGACTCTAAAACACAAAATAATGAGAGAAAGCGGCATCTCTAACCCACAAAATACTGAGGAACTCGGCGTCTCTAAGACACAAAATACTGAGGGAATGGCGTCTTAACACACAAAATACTGAGGGAAATGTGTGTCTCTGACACAAAAAATACTGAGGGAACTCGGCGTCTCTAACACACAAAATACTGAGGGAACTCGGCGTCTTACACACACAAAACTCTGAGGGAACTTGTCCTCTCTAGCACACAAAATGCTGAGAGAACTCGGCGTCTCTAACACTCAAAATGTTGAGGGAACTCGGCGTCTTCCACACACAAAACTCTGAGGGAACTCGGCGTCTCTAACACACAAAATACTGAGGGAACAGTGCCTTAACACACGAAATGCTGAGGGAACTCGGCGTCTCTAACACAGAAAATACTGAGGGAACTCTGCGTCTCTAACACACGAAATGCTGAGGGAACTCGGCGTCACTAACACAGAAAATACTGAGGGAACTCGGCGTCTCTAACACACAAAATGCAGAGGGAACACTGCGCCTCTAACACACAAAATACTGAGGGAACTCGGCGTCTCTAACACACAAAATACTGAGGGAACTGTGCCTTAACACACGAAATGCTGAGGGAATTCGGCGTCTCTAACACACAAAATACTGAGGGAACTCGGCGTCTCTAACACACGAAATGCTGAGGGAACTCGGCGTCTCTAACACACAAAATAATGAGAGAACTCGGCGTCTCTAACACACAAAATAGTGAGGGAACGGAGTCTTAACAAACAAAATTCTGAGGGAACTCGGCGTCTCTAACACACAAAATACTGAGGGAACTCGGCATCTTAACACACACAATACTGAGGGAACGGCGTCTTAACACGTAAAATACTGAGGGAACTCGGCATCGCTAACACACACAATACTGAGGGAACGGTGCATTAACACACAAAATAATGTGGGAATTCGGCATTTTAGACACAAAATACTGAGGGAACTCGGCATCGTACACACACAAAATACTGAGGGAACTCGGCGACTCTAACACACAAAATATTGAGGGAACTCGGCGACTCTAACACACGAATTGCTGACGGAACACGGCGTCGCTAAGACACAAAATACTGAGAGAACTCAGCGTCTCTAACACACAAAATACTGAGGGAACTCAGCATCTCTAACACACAAAATACAGAGGGAACTCGGCGTCTCTAACACACAAAATACTGAGGGAATGGCCTCATAACACACAAAATACTGAGGGAACTTGGCGTCTTACAAACAAAATACTGAGGGAACGGTGCCTTAACACACGAAATGCTGAGGGAACTCGGAGTCTCTAACACACCAAATACTGAGGGAACTCGGCGACTCTAAAACACAAAATAATGAGAGAAAGCGGCATCTCTAACACACAAAATACTGAGGAACTCGGCGTCGCTAAATCACAAAATACTGAGGAAACTGGGCGTGTCTAAGACAAAAAATACTGAGGGAACTGGGCGTCTCTGACACACAAAATACTGAGAGAACAGTGCCTTAACACACGAAATGCTGAGGGAACTCAGCGTCTCTAACACAGAAAATACTGAGGGAACTCGGCGTCTCTAACACACGAAATGCTGAGGGAACTCGGCGTCACTAACACACAAAATACTGAGGGAACTCGGCGTCTCTAACACACAAAATGCAGAGGGAACACTGCGCCTCTAACACACAAAATACTGAGGGAACTCGGCGTCTCTAACACACAAAATACTGAGGGAACGGTGCCTTAACACACGAAATGCTGAGGGAACTCGGCGTCTCTAACACACAAAATACTGAGGGAACTCGGAGTCTCTAACACACGAAATGCTGAGGGAACTCGGCGTCTCTAACACACAAAATACTGAGGGAACGGTTCCTTAACACACAAAATGCTGAGGGAACTCGGCGTCTCTAACACACAAAATACTGAGGGAACGGCGTCTTAACACACAAAATACTGAGGGAACTCGGCGTCTCTAACACACAAAATGCTGAGGGAACTTGGCCTGTCTAATACACAATATGCGGAGGGAGCTCGGCGTCTCAAGCACACATAATACTGAGGGAACTCGGCGTCTCTAACACACGAAATGCTGAGGGAACTCGGCGTCTCCAACACACAAAATACTGAGGGAACGGTGCCTTAACACACAAAATGCTGAGGGAACTCGGCGTCTCTAACACACAAAATACTGAGGGAACGGCGTCTTAACACACAAAATACTGAGGGAACTCGGCATCTTAACACACACAATACTGAGGGAACGGCGTCTTAACACGTAAAATACTGAGGGAACGGCGTCTTAACACGTAAAATACTGAGGGAACTCGGCTTCGCTAACACACAGAATACTGAGGGAACGGTGCATTAACACACAAAATAATGAGGGAATTCGGCATTTTAGACACAAAATACTGAGGGAACTCGGCATCGTACACACACAAAATACTGAGGGAACTCGGCGACTCTAACACACAAAATATTGAGGGAACTCGGCGTCTCTAACACACGAATTGCTGACGGAACACGGCGTCGCTAAGACACAAAATACTGAGAGAACTCAGCGTCTCTAACACACAAAATACTGAGGGAACTCAGCATCTCTAACACACAAAATACAGAGGGAACTCGGCGTCTCTAACACACAAAATGCTGAGGGAACTCGGCGTCTCTAACACACAAAATACTGAGGGAACGGCGTCTTAACACACAAAATACTGAGGGAACACGGCGTCTCTAACACACAAAATGCTGAGGGAACTTGGCCTGTCTAATACACAATATGCGGAGGGAGCTCGGCGTCTCAAGCACACAAAATACTGAGGGAACTCGGCGTCTCTAACACACGAAATGCTGAGGGAACTCGGCGTCTCCAACACACAAAATACTGAGGGAACGGTGCATTAACACACAAAATAATGTGGGAATTCGGCATTTTAGACACAAAATACTGAGGGAACTCGGCATCGTACACACACAAAATACTGAGGGAACTCGGCGACTCTAACACACAAAATATTGAGGGAACTCGGCGACTCTAACACACGAATTGCTGACGGAACACGGCGTCGCTAAGACACAAAATACTGAGAGAACTCAGCGTCTCTAACACACAAAATACTGAGGGAACTCAGCATCTCTAACACACAAAATACAGAGGGAACTCGGCGTCTCTAACACACAAAATACTGAGGGAATGGCCTCATAACACACAAAATACTGAGGGAACTTGGCGTCTTACAAACAAAATACTGAGGGAACGGTGCCTTAACACACGAAATGCTGAGGGAACTCGGAGTCTCTAACACACCAAATACTGAGGGAACTCGGCGACTCTAAAACACAAAATAATGAGAGAAAGCGGCATCTCTAACACACAAAATACTGAGGAACTCGGCGTCGCTAAATCACAAAATACTGAGGAAACTGGGCGTGTCTAAGACAAAAAATACTGAGGGAACTGGGCGTCTCTGACACACAAAATACTGAGAGAACAGTGCCTTAACACACGAAATGCTGAGGGAACTCAGCGTCTCTAACACAGAAAATACTGAGGGAACTCGGCGTCTCTAACACACGAAATGCTGAGGGAACTCGGCGTCACTAACACACAAAATACTGAGGGAACTCGGCGTCTCTAACAAACAAAATGCAGAGGGAACACTGCGCCTCTAACACACAAAATACTGAGGGAACTCGGCGTCTCTAACACACAAAATACTGAGGGAACGGTGCCTTAACACACGAAATGCTGAGGGAACTCGGCGTCTCTAACACACAAAATACTGAGGGAACTCGGAGTCTCTAACACACGAAATGCTGAGGGAACTCGGCGTCTCTAACACACAAAATACTGAGGGAACGGTTCCTTAACACACAAAATGCTGAGGGAACTCGGCGTCTCTAACACACAAAATACTGAGGGAACGGCGTCTTAACACACAAAATACTGAGGGAACTCGGCGTCTCTAACACACAAAATGCTGAGGGAACTTGGCCTGTCTAATACACAATATGCGGAGGGAGCTCGGCGTCTCAAGCACACATAATACTGAGGGAACTCGGCGTCTCTAACACACGAAATGCTGAGGGAACTCGGCGTCTCCAACACACAAAATACTGAGGGAACGGTGCCTTAACACACAAAATGCTGAGGGAACTCGGCGTCTCTAACACACAAAATACTGAGGGAACGGCGTCTTAACACACAAAATACTGAGGGAACTCGGCATCTTAACACACACAATACTGAGGGAACGGCGTCTTAACACGTAAAATACTGAGGGAACGGCGTCTTAACACGTAAAATACTGAGGGAACTCGGCTTCGCTAACACACAGAATACTGAGGGAACGGTGCATTAACACACAAAATAATGAGGGAATTCGGCATTTTAGACACAAAATACTGAGGGAACTCGGCATCGTACACACACAAAATACTGAGGGAACTCGGCGACTCTAACACACAAAATATTGAGGGAACTCGGCGTCTCTAACACACGAATTGCTGACGGAACACGGCGTCGCTAAGACACAAAATACTGAGAGAACTCAGCGTCTCTAACACACAAAATACTGAGGGAACTCAGCATCTCTAACACACAAAATACAGAGGGAACTCGGCGTCTCTAACACACAAAATGCTGAGGGAACTCGGCGTCTCTAACACACAAAATACTGAGGGAACGGCGTCTCTAACACACAAAATGCTGAGGGAACTTGGCCTGTCTAATACACAATATGCGGAGGGAGCTCGGCGTCTCAAGCACACAAAATACTGAGGGAACTCGGCGTCTCTAACACACGAAATGCTGAGGGAACTCGGCGTCTCCAACACACAAAATACTGAGGGAACGGTGCATTAACACACAAAATAATGTGGGAATTCGGCATTTTAGACACAAAATACTGAGGGAACTCGGCATCGTACACACACAAAATACTGAGGGAACTCGGCGACTCTAACACACAAAATATTGAGGGAACTCGGCGACTCTAACACACGAATTGCTGACGGAACACGGCGTCGCTAAGACACAAAATACTGAGAGAACTCAGCGTCTCTAACACACAAAATACTGAGGGAACTCAGCATCTCTAACACACAAAATACAGAGGGAACTCGGCGTCTCTAACACACAAAATACTGAGGGAATGTCCTCATAACACACAAAATACTGAGGGAACTTGGCGTCTTACAAACAAAATACTGAGGGAACGGTGCCTTAACACACGAAATGCTGAGGGAACTCGGAGTCTCTAACACACCAAATACTGAGGGAACTCGGCGACTCTAAAACACAAAATAATGAGAGAAAGCGGCATCTCTAACACACAAAATACTGAGGAACTCGGCGTCGCTAAATCACAAAATACTGAGGAAACTGGGCGTGTCTAAGACAAAAAATACTGAGGGAACTGGGCGTCTCTGACACACAAAATACTGAGAGAACAGTGCCTTAACACACGAAATGCTGAGGGAACTCAGCGTCTCTAACACAGAAAATACTGAGGGAACTCGGCGTCTCTAACACACGAAATGCTGAGGGAACTCGGCGTCACTAACACACAAAATGCTGAGGGAACTTGGCCTGTCTAATACACAATATGCGGAGGGAGCTCGGCGTCTCAAGCACACAAAATACTGAGGGAACTCGGCGTCTCTAACACACGAAATGCTGAGGGAACTCGGCGTCTCCAACACACAAAATACTGAGGGAACGGTGCCTTAACACACAAAATGCTGAGGGAACTCGGCGTCTCTAACACACAAAATACTGAGGGAACGGCGTCTTAACACACAAAATACTGAGGGAACTCGGCGTCTCTAACACACAAAATGCTGAGGGAACTTGGCCTGTCTAACACACAAAATGCGGAGGGAACTCAGCGTCTCTAACACACAAAATACTGAGGGAACTCGGCGTCTCTAACACATAAAACACTGAGGGAACGGTGCCTTAACACATGAAATTCTGAGGGAACTCAGCGTCTCTAACACACAAAATGCAGAGGGAACTAAGCGTCTCTAACACACAAAATACTGAGGGAACTCGGCGTCTCTAACACACAAAATGCTGAGGGAACTCGGCGTCTCTAACACACAAAATACAGAGGGAACTCGGCGTCTCTAACACACGAAATGCTGAGGGAACTCGGCGTCACTAACACACAAAATACTGAGGGAACTCGGCATCTCTAACACACAAAATGCAGAGGGAACACCGCGCCTCTAACACACAAAATACTGAGGGACCTCGGCGTCTCTAACACACAAAATACTGAGGGAACGGTGCCTTAACACACGAAATGCTGAGGGAACTCGGAGTCTCTAACACACCAAATACTGAGGGAACTCGGCGACTCTAAAACACAAAATAATGAGAGAAAGCGGCATCTCTAACCCACAAAATACTGAGGAACTCGGCGTCTCTAAGACACAAAATACTGAGGGAATGGCGTCTTAACACACAAAATACTGAGGGAAATGTGTGTCTCTGACACAAAAAATACTGAGGGAACTCGGCGTCTCTAACACACAAAATACTGAGGGAACTCGGCGTCTTACACACACAAAACTCTGAGGGAACTTGTCCTCTCTAGCACACAAAATGCTGAGAGAACTCGGCGTCTCTAACACTCAAAATGTTGAGGGAACTCGGCGTCTTCCACACACAAAACTCTGAGGGAACTCGGCGTCTCTAACACACAAAATACTGAGGGAACAGTGCCTTAACACACGAAATGCTGAGGGAACTCGGCGTCTCTAACACAGAAAATACTGAGGGAACTCTGCGTCTCTAACACACGAAATGCTGAGGGAACTCGGCGTCACTAACACAGAAAATACTGAGGGAACTCGGCGTCTCTAACACACAAAATGCAGAGGGAACACTGCGCCTCTAACACACAAAATACTGAGGGAACTCGGCGTCTCTAACACACAAAATACTGAGGGAACTGTGCCTTAACACACGAAATGCTGAGGGAATTCGGCGTCTCTAACACACAAAATACTGAGGGAACTCGGCGTCTCTAACACACGAAATGCTGAGGGAACTCGGCGTCTCTAACACACAAAATAATGAGAGAACTCGGCGTCTCTAACACACAAAATAGTGAGGGAACGGAGTCTTAACAAACAAAATTCTGAGGGAACTCGGCGTCTCTAACACACAAAATACTGAGGGAACTCGGCATCTTAACACACACAATACTGAGGGAACGGCGTCTTAACACGTAAAATACTGAGGGAACTCGGCATCGCTAACACACACAATACTGAGGGAACGGTGCATTAACACACAAAATAATGTGGGAATTCGGCATTTTAGACACAAAATACTGAGGGAACTCGGCATCGTACACACACAAAATACTGAGGGAACTCGGCGACTCTAACACACAAAATATTGAGGGAACTCGGCGACTCTAACACACGAATTGCTGACGGAACACGGCGTCGCTAAGACACAAAATACTGAGAGAACTCAGCGTCTCTAACACACAAAATACTGAGGGAACTCAGCATCTCTAACACACAAAATACAGAGGGAACTCGGCGTCTCTAACACACAAAATACTGAGGGAATGGCCTCATAACACACAAAATACTGAGGGAACTTGGCGTCTTACAAACAAAATACTGAGGGAACGGTGCCTTAACACACGAAATGCTGAGGGAACTCGGAGTCTCTAACACACCAAATACTGAGGGAACTCGGCGACTCTAAAACACAAAATAATGAGAGAAAGCGGCATCTCTAACACACAAAATACTGAGGAACTCGGCGTCGCTAAATCACAAAATACTGAGGAAACTGGGCGTGTCTAAGACAAAAAATACTGAGGGAACTGGGCGTCTCTGACACACAAAATACTGAGAGAACAGTGCCTTAACACACGAAATGCTGAGGGAACTCAGCGTCTCTAACACAGAAAATACTGAGGGAACTCGGCGTCTCTAACACACGAAATGCTGAGGGAACTCGGCGTCACTAACACACAAAATGCAGAGGGAACGGTTCCTTAACACACAAAATGCTGAGGGAACTCGGCGTCTCTAACACACAAAATACTGAGGGAACGGCGTCTTAACACACAAAATACTGAGGGAACTCGGCGTCTCTAACACACAAAATGCTGAGGGAACTTGGCCTGTCTAATACACAATATGCGGAGGGAGCTCGGCGTCTCAAGCACACATAATACTGAGGGAACTCGGCGTCTCTAACACACGAAATGCTGAGGGAACTCGGCGTCTCCAACACACAAAATACTGAGGGAACGGTGCCTTAACACACAAAATGCTGAGGGAACGGCGTCTCTAACACACAAAATACTGAGGGAACGGCGTCTTAACACACAAAATACTGAGGGAACTCGGCGTCTCTAACACACAAAATGCTGAGGGAACTTGGCCTGTCTAACACATAAAATGTGGAGGGAACTCAGCGTCTCTAACACACAAAATTCTGAGGGAACTCGGCGTCTCTAACACATAAAACACTGAGGGAACGGTGCCTTAACACATGAAATTCTGAGGGAACTCAGCGTCTCTAACACACAAAATACTGAGGGAACTCGGCGTCTCTAACACAGAAAATACTGAGGGAACTCGGCGTCTCTAACACACGAAATGCTGAGGGAACTCGGCGTCACTAACACACAAAATACTGAGGGAACTCGGCATCTCTAACACACAAAATGCAGAGGGAACACCGCGCCTCTAACACACAAAATACTGAGGGACCTCGGCGTCTCTAACACACAAAATACTGAGGGAACGGTGCCTTAACACACGAAATGCTGAGCAACTCGGAGTCTCTAACACACCAAATACTGAGGGAACTCGGCGACTCTAAAACACAAAATAATGAGAGAAAGCGGCATCTCTAACACACAAAATACTGAGGAACTCGGCGTCTCTAATACACAAAATACTGAGGGAATGGCGTCTTAACACACAAAATACTGAGGGAAATGTGTGTCTCTGACACACAAAATACTGAGGGAACTCGGCGTCTCTAACACACAAAATACTGAGGTAACTCGGCGTCATACACACACAAAACTCTGAGGGAACTTGTCCTCTCTAACACACAAAATACTGAGGGAACTCGGCGTCTTACACACACAAAACTCTGAGGGAACTTGGCCTGTCTAACACACAAAATGCGGAGGGAACTCAGCGTCTCTAACACACAAAATACTGAGGGAACGGTGCCTTAACAGACAAAATTCTGAGGGAACTCGGCGTCCTACACACACAAAATTCTGAGGGAACCTGGCCGCTCTAACACACAAAATGCTGAGGGAAATCGGCGTCTCTAACACTCAAAATGTTGAGGGAACTCGGCGTCTGTACCACACAAATTGCAGAGGGAACTCCGCGCCTCTAACACACAAAATACTGAGGGAACTCGGCGTCTCTAACACACAAAATACTGAGGGAACGGTGCCTTAACATACGAAATGCTGAGGGAACTCGGCGTCTCTAACACACAAAATACTGAGGGAACTCGGCGTCTCTAACACACGAAATGCTGAGGGAACTCGGCGTCTCTAACACACAAAATAATGAGAGAACTCGGCGTCTCTAACACACAAAATAGTGAGGGAACGGAGTCTTAACAAACAAAATTCTGAGGGAACTCGGCGTCTCTAACACACAAAATACTGAGGGAACTCGGCATCTTAACACACACAATACTGAGGGAACGGCGTCTTAACACGTAAAATACTGAGGGAACTCGGCTTCGCTAACACACACAATACTGAGGGAACGGTGCATTAACACACAAAATAATGTGGGAATTCGGCATTTTAGACACAAAATACTGAGGGAACTCGGCATTTTAGACACAAAATACTGAGGGAACTCGGCATCGTACACACACAAAATACTGAGGGAACTCGGCGACTCTAACACACAAAATATTGAGGGAACTCGGCGACTCTAACACTCGAATTGCTGACGGAACACGGCGTCGCTAAGACACAAAATACTGAGAGAACTCAGCGTCTCTAACACACAAAATACTGAGGGAACTCAGCATCTCTAACACACAAAATACAGAGGGAACTCGGCGTCTCTAACACACAAAATACTGAGGGAATGGCGTCATAACACACAAAATACTGAGGGAACTTGGCGTCTTACAAACAAAATACTGAGGGAACGGTGCCTTAACACACGAAATGCTGAGGGAACTCGGAGTCTCTAACACACCAAATACTGAGGGAACTCGGCGACTCTAAAACACAAAATAATGAGAGAAAGCGGCATCTCTAACACACAAAATACTGAGGAACTCGGCGTCGCTAAATCACAAAATACTGAGGAATCTGGGCGTGTCTAAGACAAAAAATACTGAGGGAACTGGGCGTCTCTGACACACAAAATACTGAGAGAACGGTGCCTTAACACACGAAATGCTGAGGGAACTCGGCGTCTCTAACACAGAAAATACTGAGGGAACTCGGCGTCTCTAACACACGAAATGCTGAGGGAACTCAGCGTCACTAACACACAAAATACTAAGGGAACTCGGCGTCTCTAACACACAAAACGCAGAGGGAACACTGCGCCTCTAACACACAAAATACTTAGGGAACTCGGCGTCTCTAACACACAAAATACTGAGGGAACGGTGCCTTAACACACGAAATGCTGAGGGAACTCGGCGTCTCTAACACACAAAATACTGAGGGAACTCGGAGTCTCTAACACACGAAATGCTGAGGGAACTCGGCGTCTCTAACACACAAAATACTGAGGGAACGGTTCCTTAACACACAAAATGCTGAGGGAACTCGGCGTCTCTAACACACAAAATACTGAGGGAACGGCGTCTTAACACACAAAATACTGAGGGAACTCGGCGTCTCTAACACACAAAATGCTGAGGGAACTTGGCCTGTCTAATACACAATATGCGGAGGGAGCTCGGCGTCTCAAGCACACATAATACTGAGGGAACTCGGCGTCTCTAACACACGAAATGCTGAGGGAACTCGGCGTCTCCAACACACAAAATACTGAGGGAACGGTGCCTTAACACACAAAATGCTGAGGGAACGGCGTCTCTAACACACAAAATACTGAGGGAACGGCGTCTTAACACACAAAATACTGAGGGAACTCGGCGTCTCTAACACACAAAATGCTGAGGGAACTTGGCCTGTCTAACACATAAAATGTGGAGGGAACTCAGCGTCTCTAACACACAAAATACTGAGGGAACTCGGCGTCTCTAACACATAAAACACTGAGGGAACGGTGCCTTAACACATGAAATTCTGAGGGAACTCAGCGTCTCTAACACACAAAATACTGAGGGAACTCGGCGTCTCTAACACAGAAAATACTGAGGGAACTCGACGTCTCTAACACACGAAATGCTGAGGGAACTCGGCGTCACTAACACACAAAATACTGAGGGAACTCGGCATCTCTAACACACAAAATGCAGAGGGAACACCGCGCCTCTAACACACAAAATACTGAGGGACCTCGGCGTCTCTAACACACAAAATACTGAGGGAACGGTGCCTTAACACACGAAATGCTGAGCAACTCGGAGTCTCTAACACACCAAATACTGAGGGAACTCGGCGACTCTAAAACACAAAATAATGAGAGAAAGCGGCATCTCTAACACACAAAATACTGAGGAACTCGGCGTCTCTAAGACACAAAATACTGAGGGAATGGCGTCTTAACACACAAAATACTGAGGGAAATGTGTGTCTCTGACACACATAATACTGAGGGAACTCAGCGTCTCTAACACACAAAATACTGAGGTAACTCGGCGTCTTACACACACAAAACTCTGAGGGAACTTGTCCTCTCTAACACACAAAATACTGAGGGAACTCGGCGTCTTACACACACAAAACTCTGAGGGAACTTGGCCTGTCTAACACACAAAATGCGGAGGGAACTCAGCGTCTCTAACACACAAAATACTGAGGGAACGGTGCCTTAACAGACAAAATTCTGAGGGAACTCGGCGTCCTACACACACAAAATTCTGAGGGAACCTGGCCGCTCTAACACACAAAATGCTGAGGGAAATCGGCGTCTCTAACACTCAAAATGTTGAGGGAACTCGGCGTCTGTACCACACAAATTGCAGAGGGAACTCCGCGCCTCTAACACACAAAATACTGAGGGAACTCGGCGTCTCTAACACACAAAATACTGAGGGAACGGTGCCTTAACATACGAAATGCTGAGGGAACTCGGCGTCTCTAACACACAAAATACTGAGGGAACTCAGCGTCTCTAACACACGAAATGCTGAGGGAACTCGGCGTCACTAACACACAAAATACTGAGGAAAGTCGGCGTCTCTAACATACAAAATGCAGAGGGAACACCGCGCCTCTAACACACAAAATGCAGAGGGAACACCGCGTCTCTAACACACAAAATACTAAGGGAACGGAGCCTTAACACACGAAATGCTGAGGGAACTCGGCGTCTCTAACACACAAAATATTGAGGGTACTCGGCGTCTCTAACACACGAAATGCTGAGGGAACTCGGCGTCTCTAACACACAAAATAATGAGAGAACT
Source organism: Hypanus sabinus (assembly GCF_030144855.1). Lineage (NCBI taxonomy): Eukaryota > Metazoa > Chordata > Chondrichthyes > Myliobatiformes > Dasyatidae > Hypanus > Hypanus sabinus. The sequence goes on along the minus strand of NC_082714.1, from coordinate 92,062,674 downwards.
CGGCGTCTCTAACACACAAAATAGTGAGGGAACGGAGTCTTAACAAACAAAATTCTGAGGGAACTCGGCGTCTCTAACACACAAAATACTGAGGGAACTCGGCATCTTAACACACACAATACTGAGGGAACGTCGTCTTAACACGTAAAATACTGAGGGAACTCGGCTTCGCTAACACACAGAATACTGAGGGAATGGTGCATTAACACACAAAATAATGAGGGAATTCGGCATTTTAGACACAAAATACTGAGGGAACTCGGCATCGTACACACACAAAATACTGAGGGAACTCGGCGACTCTAACACACAAAATATTGAGGGAACTCGGCGTCTCTAACACACGAATTGCTGACGGAACACGGCGTCGCTAAGACACAAAATACTGAGAGAACTCAGCGTCTCTAACACACAAAATACTGAGGGAACTCAGCATCTCTAACACACAAAATACAGAGGGAACTCGGCGTCTCTAACACACAAAATGCTGAGGGAACTCGGCGTCTCTAACACACAAAATACTGAGGGAATGGCGTCTTAACACACAAAATACTGAGGGAACTCGGCGTCTCTAACACACAAAATGCTGAGGGAACTTGGCCTGTCTAATACACAATATGCGGAGGGAGCTCGGCGTCTCAAGCACACAAAATACTGAGGGAACTCGGCGTCTCTAACACACGAAATGCTGAGGGAACTCGGCGTCTCCAACACACAAAATACTGAGGGAACGGTGCCTTAACACACAAAATGCTGAGGGAACTCGGCGTCTCTAACACACAAAATACTGAGGGAACGGCGTCTTAACACACAAAATACTGAGGGAACTCGGCATCTCTAACACACAAAATGCTGAGGGAGCTTGGCCTGTTAAACACACAAAATGCGGAGGGAACTCAGCGTCTCTAACACACAAAATACTGAGGGAACTCGGCGTCTCTAACACATAAAACACTGAGGGAACGGTGCCTTAACACATGAAATTCTGAGGGAACTCAGCGTCTCTAACACACAAAATGCAGAGGGAACTAAGCGTCTCTAACACACAAAATACTGAGGGAACTCGGCGTCTCTAACACACAAAATGCTGAGGGAACTCGGCGTCTCTAACACACAAAATACAGAGGGAACTCCGCGCCTCTAACACACAAAATACTGAGGGAACTCGGCGTCTCTAACAAACAAAATACTGAGGGAACGGTGCCTTAACACACGAAATACTGAGGGAACTCGGCGTCTCTAACACAGAAAATACTGAGGGAACTCGGCGTCTCTAACACACGAAATGCTGAGGGAACTCGGCGTCACTAACACACAAAATACTGAGGGAACTCGGCATCTCTAACACACAAAATGCAGAGGGAACACCGCGCCTCTAACACACAAAATACTGAGGGACCTCGGCGTCTCTAACACACAAAATACTGAGGGAACGGTGCCTTAACACACGAAATGCTGAGGGAACTCGGAGTCTCTAACACACCAAATACTGAGGGAACTCGGCGACTCTAAAACACAAAATAATGAGAGAAAGCGGCATCTCTAACACACAAAATACTGAGGAACTCGGCGTCTCTAAGACACAAAATACTGAGGGAATGGCGTCTTAACACACAAAATACTGAGGGAAATGTGTGTCTCTGACACACAAAATACTGAGGGAACTCGGCGTCTCTAACACACAAAATACTGAGGGAACTCGGCGTCTTACACACACAAAACTCTGAGGGAACTTGTCCTCTCTAACACACAAAATGCTGAGAGAACTCGGCGTCTCTAACACTCAAAATGTTGAGGGAACTCGGCGTCTTCCACACACAAAATTCTGAGGGAAATCGGCGTCTCTAACATACAAAATACTGAGGGAACTCGGCATCTTAACACGCACAATACTGAGGGAACGGCGTCTCTACCACACAAAATACTGAGGGAACTCGGCATCTTAACACGCAAAATACTGAGGGAACTCGGCGTCGCTAACACACACAATACAGAGGGAAAGGTGCATTAACTCACAAAATAATGAGGGAATTCGGCATCTTACACACAAAATACTGAGGAAACTCGGCATCGTACACACAAAAAATACTGAGGGAACTCGGCGACTCTAACACAGAAAATATTGAGGGAACTCGGCATCTCTAACACACGAATTGCTGAGGGAACACGGCGTCGCTAAGACACAAAATACTGAGAGAACTCAGCGTCTCTAACACACAAAATACTGAGAGAACTCGGCGTCTCTAACACACAAAATACAGAGGGAACTCGGCGTCTCTAACACATAAAACACTGAGGGAACGGTGCCTTAACACATCAAATGCTGAGGGAGCTCGGCGTCTCTAACACACAAAATGCAGAGGGAACTAAGCGTCTCTAACACACAAAATACTGAGGGAACTCAGCGTCTCTAACACACAAAATGCTGAGGGAACTCGGCGTCTCTAACACACAAAATACAGAGGGAACTCCACGCGTCTAACACACAAAATACTGAGGGAACACGGCGTCTCTAACACACAAAATACTGAGGGAACGGTGCCTTAACACACGAAATACTGAGGGAACTCGGCGTCTCTAACACAGAAAATACTGAGGGAACTCGGCGTCTCTAACACACGAAATGCTGAGGGAACTCGGGGTCACTAACACACAAAATACTGAGGGAACTCGGCGTCTCTAACACACAAAATGCAGAGGGAACACCGCGCCTCTAACACACAAAACACTGAGGGACCTCGGCGTCACTAACACAGAAAATACTGAGGGAACGGTGCATTAACACACGAAATGCAGATGGAACTCGGCGTCACTAACACACAAAATACTGAGGGAACTCGGCGTCTCTAGCACACAAAATGCAGAGGGAACACCGCGCCTCTAACACACAAAATACTGAGGGACCTCGGCGTCTCTAACACACAAAATACTGAGGGAACGGTGCCTTAACACACGAAATGCTGAGGGAACTCTGCGTCTCTAACACACCAAATACTGAGGGAACTCGGCGTCTCTAAAACACAAAATAATGAGAGAAAGCGGCATCTCTAACACACAAAATACTGAGGGAACTCGGCGTCTCTAAGGCACAAAATACTGAGGGAATGGCGTATAAACACACAAAATACTGAGGGAAATGTGTGTCTCTGACACACAAAATACTGAGGGAACTCGGCGTCTGTAACACACAAAATACTGAGGGAACTCGGCGTCTTACACACACAAAACTCTGAGGGAACTTGGCCTCTCTAACACACAAAATGCTGAGAGAACTCGGCGTCTCTAACACTCAAAATGTTGAGGGAACTCGGCGTCTTACACACACAAAACTCTGAGGGAACTCGGAGTCTCTAACACACAAAATAATGAGAGAACTCGGCGTCTCTAACACACAAAATAGTGAGGGAACGGAGTCTTAACAAACAAAATTCTGAGGGAACTCGGCGTCTCTAACACACAAAATACTGAGGGAACTCGGCATCTTAACACACACAATACTGAGGGAACGGTGCATTAACACACAAAATAATGAGGGAATTCGGCATTTTAGACACAAAATACTGAGGGAACTCGGCATCGTACACACACAGAATACTGAGGGAACTCGGCGACTCTAACACACAAAATATTGAGGGAACTCGGCGACTCTAACACACGAATTGCTGACGGAACACGGCGTCGCTAAGACACAAAATACTGAGAGAACTCAGCGTCTCTAACACACAAAATACTGAGGGATCTCAGCATCTCTAACACACAAAATACAGAGGGAACTCGGCGTCTCTAACACACAAAATACTGAGGGAATGGCGTCATAACACACAAAATACTGAGGGAACTTGGCGTCTTACAAACAAAATACTGAGGGAACGGTGCCTTAAAACACGAAATGCTGAGGGAACTCGGAGTCTCTAACACACCAAATACTGAGGGAACTCGGCGACTCTAAAACACAAAATAATGAGAGAAAGCGGCATCTCTAACACACAAAATACTGAGGAACTCGGCGTCGCTAAATCACAAAATACTGAGGAAACTGGGCGTGTCTAAGACAAAAAATACTGAGGGAACTGGGCGTCTCTGACACACAAAATACTGAGAGAACAGTGCCTTAACACACGAAATGCTGAGGGAACTCGGCGTCTCTAACACAGAAAATACTGAGGGAACTCGGCGTCTCTAACACACGAAATGCTGAGGGAACTCGGCGTCACTAACACACAAAATACTGAGGGAACTCGGCGTCTCTAACACACAAAATGCAGAGGGAACACTGCGCCTCTAACACACAAAATACTGAGGGAACTCGGCGTCTCTAACACACAAAATACTGAGGGAACGGTGCCTTAACACACGAAATGCTGAGGGAACTCGGCGTCTCTAACACACAGAATACTGAGGGAACTCAGAGTCTCTAACACACGAAATGCTGAGGGAACTCGGCGTCTCTAACACACAAAATACTGAGGGAACGGTTCCTTAACACACAAAATGCTGAGGGAACTCGGCGTCTCTAACACACAAAATACTGAGGGAACGGCGTCTTAACACACAAAATACTGAGGGAACTCGGCGTCTCTAACACACAAAATGCTGAGGGAACTTGGCCTGTCTAATACACAATATGCGGAGGGAGCTCGGCGTCTCAAGCACACAAAATACTGAGGGAACGGCGTCTTAACACACAAAATACTGAGGGAACTCGGCGTCTCTAACACACAAAATGCTGAGGGAACTTGGCCTGTCTAACACATAAAATGCGGAGGGAACTCAGCGTCTCTAACACACAAAATACTGAGGGAACTCGGCGTCTCTAACACATAAAACACTGAGGGAACGGTGCCTTAACACATGAAATTCTGAGGGAACTCAGCGTCTCTAACACACAAAATACTGAGGGAACTCGGCGTCTCTAACACAGAAAATACTGAGGGAACTCGGCGTCTCTAACACACGAAATGCTGAGGGAACTCGGCGTCACTAACACACAAAATACTGAGGGAACTCGGCATCTCTAACACACAAAATGCAGAGGGAACACCGCGCCTCTAACACACAAAATACTGAGGGACCTCGGCGTCTCTAACACACAAAATACTGAGGGAACGGTGCCTTAACACACGAAATGCTGAGCAACTCGGAGTCTCTAACACACCAAATACTGAGGGAACTCGGCGACTCTAAAACACAAAATAATGAGAGAAAGCGGCATCTCTAACACACAAAATACTGAGGAACTCGGCGTCTCTAAGACACAAAATACTGAGGGAATGGCGTCTTAACACACAAAATACTGAGGGAAATGTGTGTCTCTGACACACAAAATACTGAGGGAACTCGGCGTCTCTAACACACAAAATACTGAGGTAACTCGGCGTCTTACACACACAAAACTCTGCGGGAACTTGTCCTCTCTAACACACAAAATACTGAGGGAACTCGGCGTCTTACACACACAAAACTCTGAGGGAACTTGGCCTGTCTAACACACAAAATGCGGAGGGAACTCAGCGTCTCTAACACACAAAATACTGAGGGAACGGTGCCTTAACAGACAAAATTCTGAGGGAACTCGGCGTCCTACACACACAAAATTCTGAGGGAACCTGGCCGCTCTAACACACAAAATGCTGAGGGAAATCGGCGTCTCTAACACTCAAAATGTTGAGGGAACTCGGCGTCTGTACCACACAAATTGCAGAGGGAACTCCGCGCCTCTAACACACAAAATACTGAGGGAACTCGGCGTCTCTAACACACAAAATACTGAGGGAACGGTGCCTTAACATACGAAATGCTGAGGGAACTCGGCGTCTCTAACACACAAAATACTGAGGGAACTCGGCGTCTCTAACACACGAAATGCTGAGGGAACTCGGCGTCACTAACACACAAAATACGGAGGAAACTCGGCGTCTCTAACATACAAAATGCAGAGGGAACACCGCGCCTCTAACACACAAAATGCAGAGGGAACACCGCGTCTCTAACACACAAAATACTAAGGGAACGGAGCCTTAACACACGAAATGCTGAGGGAACTCGGCGTCTCTAACACACAAAATATTGAGGGTACTCGGCGTCTCTAACACACGAAATGCTGAGGGAACTCGGCGTCTCTAACACACAAAATAATGAGAGAACTCGGCGTCTCTAACACACAAAATAGTGAGGGAACGGAGTCTTAACAAACAAAATTCTGAGGGAACTCGGCGTCTCTAACACACAAAATACTGAGGGAACTCGGCATCTTAACACACACAATACTGAGGGAACGGCGTCTTAACACGTAAAATACTGAGGGAACGGCGTCTTAACACGTAAAATACTGAGGGAACTCGGCTTCGCTAACACACAGAATACTGAGGGAACGGTGCATTAACACACAAAATAATGAGGGAATTCGGCATTTTAGACACAAAATACTGAGGGAACTCGGCATCGTACACACACAAAATACTGAGGGAACTCGGCGACTCTAACACACAAAATATTGAGGGAACTCGGCGTCTCTAACACACGAATTGCTGACGGAACACGGCGTCGCTAAGACACAAAATACTGAGAGAACTCAGCGTCTCTAACACACAAAATACTGAGGGAATTCAGCATCTCTAACACACAAAATACAGAGGGAACTCGGCGTCTCTAACACACAAAATGCTGAGGGAACTCGGCGTCTCTAACACACAAAATACTGAGGGAACGGCGTCTTATCACACAAAATACTGAGGGAACTCGGCGTCTCTAACACACAAAATTCTGAGGGAACTTGGCCTGTCTAATACACAATATGCGGAGGGAGCTCGGCGTCTCAAGCACACAAAATACTGAGGGAACTCGGCGTCTCTAACACACGAAATGCTGAGGGAACTCGGCGTCTCCAACACACAAAATACTGAGGGAACGGTGCCTTAACACACAAAATACTGAGGGAACTCGGCGTCTCTAACACACAAAATACTGAGGGAACGGCGTCTTAACACACAAAATACTGAGGGAACTCGGCGTCTCTAACACACAAAATGCTGAGGGAACTCGGCGTCTCTAACACATAAAACACTGAGGGAACGGTGCCTTAACACATGAAATTCTGAGGGAACTCAGCGTCTCTAACACACAAAATACTGAGGGAACTCGGCGTCTCTAACACAGAAAATACTGAGGGAACTCGGCGTCTCTAACACACGAAATGCTGAGGGAACTCGGCGTCACTAACACACAAAATACTGAGGGAACTCGGCATCTCTAACACACAAAATGCAGAGGGAACACCGCGCCTCTAACACACAAAATACTGAGGGACCTCGGCGTCTCTAACACACAAAATACTGAGGGAACGGTGCCTTAACACACGAAATGCTGAGCAACTCGGAGTCTCTAACACACCAAATACTGAGGGAACTCGGCGACTCTAAAACACAAAATAATGAGAGAAAGCGGCATCTCTAACACACAAAATACTGAGGAACTCGGCGTCTCTAAGACACAAAATACTGAGGGAATGGCGTCTTAACACACAAAATACTGAGGGAAATGTGTGTCTCTGACACACAAAATACTGAGGGAACTCGGCGTCTCTAACACACAAAATACTGAGGTAACTCGGCGTCTTACACACACAAAACTCTGCGGGAACTTGTCCTCTCTAACACACAAAATACTGAGGGAACTCGGCGTCTTACACACACAAAACTCTGAGGGAACTTGGCCTGTCTAACACACAAAATGCGGAGGGAACTCAGCGTCTCTAACACACAAAATACTGAGGGAACAGTGCCTTAACAGACAAAATTCTGAGGGAACTCGGCGTCCTACACACACAAAATTCTGAGGGAACCTGGCCGCTCTAACACACAAAATGCTGAGGGAAATCGGCGTCTCTAACACTCAAAATGTTGAGGGAACTCGGCGTCTGTACCACACAAATTGCAGAGGGAACTCCGCGCCTCTAACACACAAAATACTGAGGGAACTCGGCGTCTCTAACACACAAAATACTGAGGGAACGGTGCCTTAACATACGAAATGCTGAGGGAACTCGGCGTCTCTAACACACAAAATACTGAGGGAACTCGGCGTCTCTAACACACGAAATGCTGAGGGAACTCGGCGTCACTAACACACAAAATACGGAGGAAACTCGGCGTCTCTAACATACAAAATGCAGAGGGAACACCGCGCCTCTAACACACAAAATGCAGAGGGAACACCGCGTCTCTAACACACAAAATACTAAGGGAACGGAGCCTTAACACACGAAATGCTGAGGGAACTCGGCGTCTCTAACACACAAAATATTGAGGGTACTCGGCGTCTCTAACACACGAAATGCTGAGGGAACTCGGCGTCTCTAACACACAAAATAATGAGAGAACTCGGCGTCTCTAACACACAAAATAGTGAGGGAACGGAGTCTTAACAAACAAAATTCTGAGGGAACTCGGCGTCTCTAACACACAAAATACTGAGGGAACTCGGCATCTTAACACACACAATACTGAGGGAACGGCGTCTTAACACGTAAAAAACTGAGGGAACGGCGTCTTAACACGTAAAATACTGAGGGAACTCGGCTTCGCTAACACACAGAATACTGAGGGAACGGTGCATTAACACACAAAATAATGAGGGAATTCGGCATTTTAGACACAAAATACTGAGGGAACTCGGCATCGTACACACACAAAATACTGAGGGAACTCGGCGACTCTAACACACAAAATATTGAGGGAACTCGGCGTCTCTAACACACGAATTGCTGACGGAACACGGCGTCGCTAAGACACAAAATACTGAGAGAACTCAGCGTCTCTAACACACAAAATACTGAGGGAATTCAGCATCTCTAACACACAAAATACAGAGGGAACTCGGCGTCTCTAACACACAAAATGCTGAGGGAACTCGGCGTCTCTAACACACAAAATACTGAGGGAACGGCGTCTTATCACACAAAATACTGAGGGAACTCGGCGTCTCTAACACACAAAATGCTGAGGGAACTTGGCCTGTCTAATACACAATATGCGGAGGGAGCTCGGCGTCTCAAGCACACAAAATACTGAGGGAACTCGGCGTCTCTAACACACGAAATGCTGAGGGAACTCGGCGTCTCCAACACACAAAATACTGAGGGAACGGTGCCTTAACACACAAAATACTGAGGGAACTCGGCGTCTCTAACACACAAAATACTGAGGGAACGGCGTCTTAACACACAAAATACTGAGGGAACTCGGCGTCTCTAACACACAAAATGCTGAGGGAACTTGGCCTGTCTAACACACAAAATGCGGAGGGAACTCAGCGTCTCTAACACACAAAATACTGATGGAACTCGGCGTCTCTAACACACAAAACACTGAGGGAACGGTGCCTTAACACATGAAATTCTGAGGGAACTCAGCGTCTCTAACACACAAAATGCAGAGGGAACTAAGCGTCTCTAACACACAAAATACTGAGGGAACTCGGCGTCTCTAACACACAAAATGCTGAGGGAACTCGGCGTCTCTAACACACAAAATACAGAGGGAACTCGGCGTCTCTAACACACGAAATGCTGAGGGAACTCGGCGTCACTAACACACAAAATACTGAGGGAACTCGGCATCTCTAACACACAAAATGCAGAGGGAACACCGCGCCTCTAACACACAAAATACTGAGGGACCTCGGCGTCTCTAACCCACAAAATACTGAGGGAACGGTGCCTTAACACACGAAATGCTGAGGGAACTCGGAGTCTCTAACAGACCAAATACTGAGGGAACTCGGCGACTCTAAAACACAAAATAATGACAGAAAGCGGCATCTCTAACACACAACATACTGAGGAACTCGGCGTCTCTAAGACACAAAATACTGAGGGAATGGCGTCTTAACACACAAAATACTGAGGGAAATGTGTGTCTCTGACACAAAAAATACTGAGGGAACTCGGCGTCTCTAACACAGAAAATACTGAGGGAACTCGGCGTCTTACACACACAAAACTCTGAGGGAACTTGTCCTCTCTAACACACAAAATGCTGAGAGAACTCGGCGTCTCTAACACTCAAAATGTTGAGGGAACTCGGCATCTTCCACACACAAAACTCTGAGGGAACTCGGCGTCTCTAACATACAAAATACTGAGGGAACTCGCCATCTTAACACGCACAATACTGAGGGAACGGCGTCTCTAACACACAAAATACTGAGGGAACTCGGCATCTTAACACGCAAAATACTGAGGGAACTCGGCGTCGCTAACACACACAATACTGAGGGAATGGTGCATTAACTCACAAAATAATGAGGGAATTCGGCATCTTACACACAAAATACTGAGGAAACTCGGCATCGTACACACACAAAATACTGAGGGAACTCGGCGACTCTAACACAGAAAATATTGAGGGAACTCGGCATCTCTAACAGACGAATTGCTGAGGGAACACGGCGTCGCTAAGACACAAAATACTGAGAGAACTCAGCGTCTCTAACACACAAAATACTGAGGGAACTCGGCGTCTCTAACACACAAAATACAGAGGGAACTCGGCGTCTCTAACACACAAAATACTGAGGGAACGGCTACTTAACAGACAAAATTCTGAGGAAACTCGGCGTCTTACACACACAAAATTCTGAGGGAACTTGGCCTCTCTAACACACAAAATGCTGAGAGAACTCGGCGTCTCTAACACTCAAAATGTTGAGGGATCTCGGCGTCTGTAACACACAAAATGCAGAGGGAACTCCGCGCCTCTAACACATAAAATACTGAGTGAACTCGGCTTCTCTAACACACAAAATACTGAGGGAACTCGGCGTCTCTAACACACAAAAAACTGAGGGAACGGTGCCTTAACACACGAAATGCTGAGGGAACTCGGCGTCTTACACACACAAAATTCTGAGGGAACTTGGCCTCTCTAACACACAAAATGCTGAGGTAACTCGGCGTCTCTAACACACAAAATATTGAGGGAACTCGGCGTCTTTAACACACAAAATACTGAGGGAACGGTGCCTTAACACACAAAACGCTGAGGGAACTCGGCATCTCTAACACACAAAATACTGAGGGAACTCGGCGTCTCTAACACACGAAATGCTGAGGGAACTCGGCGTCACTAACACACAAAATACTGAGGGAAATCGGCGTCTCTGACACACAAAATGCAGAGGGAACACCGCGCCTCTAACACACAAAATACTGAGGGAACTCGGCGCCTCTAACACACAAAATACTGAGGGAACGGTGCCTTAACACACGAAATGCTGAGGGAACTCGGCGTCTCTAACACACAAAATACTGAGGGAACTCGGCGTCTGTAACACACAAAATACTGAGGGAACGGTGCCTTAACACACAAAATGATGAGGGAATGCAGCGTCTCTAACAGACAAAATACTGAGGGAACTCGGCGTCTCTAACACACGAAATGCTGAGGGAACTCGACGTCACTAACACACAAAATACTGAGGGAACTCGGCGTCTCTAACACACAAAATGCTGAGGGAACTTGGCCTGTCTAACACATAAAATGCGGAGGGAACTCAGCGTCTCTAACACACAAAATACTGAGGGAACTCGGCGTCTCTAACACATAAAACACTGAGGGAACGGTGCCTTAACACATGAAATTCTGAGGGAACTCAGCGTCTCTAACACACAAAATACTGAGGGAACTCGGCGTCTCTAACACAGAAAATACTGAGGGAACTCGGCGTCTCTAACACACGAAATGCTGAGGGAACTCGGCGTCACTAACACACAAAATACTGAGGGAACTCGGCATCTCTAACACACAAAATGCAGAGGGAACACCGCGCCTCTAACACACAAAATACTGAGGGACCTCGGCGTCTCTAACACACAAAATACTGAGGGAACGGTGCCTTAACACACGAAATGCTGAGCAACTCGGAGTCTCTAACACACCAAATACTGAGGGAACTCGGCGACTCTAAAACACAAAATAATGAGAGAAAGCGGCATCTCTAACACACAAAATACTGAGGAACTCGGCGTCTCTAAGACACAAAATACTGAGGGAATGGCGTCTTAACACACAAAATACTGAGGGAAATGTGTGTCTCTGACACACAAAATACTGAGGGAACTCGGCGTCTCTAACACACAAAATACTGAGGTAACTCGGCGTCTTACACACACAAAACTCTGAGGGAACTTGTCCTCTCTAACACACAAAATACTGAGGGAACTCGGCGTCTTACACACACAAAACTCTGAGGGAACTTGGCCTGTCTAACACACAAAATGCGGAGGGAACTCAGCGTCTCTAACACACAAAATACTGAGGGAACGGTGCCTTAACAGACAAAATTCTGAGGGAACTCGGCGTCCTACACACACAAAATTCTGAGGGAACCTGGCCGCTCTAACACACAAAATGCTGAGGGAAATCGGCGTCTCTAACACTCAAATTGTTGAGGGAACTCGGCGTCTGTACCACACAAATTGCAGAGGGAACTCCGCGCCTCTAACACACAAAATACTGAGGGAACTCGGCGTCTCTAACACACAAAATACTGAGGGAACGGTGCCTTAACATACGAAATGCTGAGGGAACTCGGCGTCTCTAACACACAAAATACTGAGGGAACTCGGCGTCTCTAACACACGAAATGCTGAGGGAACTCGGCGTCACTAACACACAAAATACGGAGGAAACTCGGCGTCTCTAACATACAAAATGCAGAGGGAACACCGCGCCTCTAACACACAAAATGCAGAGGGAACACCGCGTCTCTAACACACAAAATACTAAGGGAACGGAGCCTTAACACACGAAATGCTGAGGGAACTCGGCGTCTCTAACACACAAAATATTGAGGGTACTCGGCGTCTCTAACACACGAAATGCTGAGGGAACTCGGCGTCTCTAACACACAAAATAATGAGAGAACTCGGCGTCTCTAACACACAAAATAGTGAGGGAACGGAGTCTTAACAAACAAAATTCTGAGGGAACTCGGCGTCTCTAACACACAAAATACTGAGGGAACTCGGCATCTTAACACACACAATACTGAGGGAACGGCGTCTTAACACGTAAAATACTGAGGGAACGGCGTCTTAACACGTAAAATACTGAGGGAACTCGGCTTCGCTAACACACAGAATACTGAGGGAACGGTGCATTAACACACAAAATAATGAGGGAATTCGGCATTTTAGACACAAAATACTGAGGGAACTCGGCATCGTACACACACAAAATACTGAGGGAACTCGGCGACTCTAACACACAAAATATTGAGGGAACTCGGCGTCTCTAACACACGAATTGCTGACGGAACACGGCGTCGCTAAGACACAAAATACTGAGAGAACTCAGCGTCTCTAACACACAAAATACTGAGGGAACTCAGCATCTCTAACACACAAAATACAGAGGGAACTCGGCGTCTCTAACACACAAAATGCTGAGGGAACTCGGCGTCTCTAACACACAAAATACTGAGGGAACGGCGTCTTAACACACAAAATACTGAGGGAACACGGCGTCTCTAACACACAAAATGCTGAGGGAACTTGGCCTGTCTAATACACAATATGCGGAGGGAGCTCGGCGTCTCAAGCACACAAAATACTGAGGGAACTCGGCGTCTCTAACACACGAAATGCTGAGGGAACTCGGCGTCTCCAACACACAAAATACTGAGGGAACGGTGCCTTAACACACAAAATGCTGAGGGAACTCGGCGTCTCTAACGCACAAAATACTGAGGGAACGGCGTCTTAACACACAAAATACTGAGGGAACTCGGCGTCTCTAACACACAAAATGCTGAGGGAACTTGGCCTGTCTAACACACAAAATGCGGAGGGAACTCAGCGTCTCTAACACACAAAATACTGAGGGAACTCGGCGTCTCTAACACATAAAACACTGAGGGAACGGTGCCTTAACACATGAAATTCTGAGGGAACTCAGCGTCTCTAACACACAAAATGCAGAGGGAACTAAGCGTCTCTAACACACAAAATACTGAGGGAACTCGGCGTCTCTAACACACAAAATGCTGAGGGAACTCGGCGTCTCTAACACACAAAATACAGAGGGAACTCGGCGTCTCTAACACACGAAATGCTGAGGGAACTCGGCGTCACTAACACACAAAATACTGAGGGAACTCGGCATCTCTAACACACAAAATGCAGAGGGAACACCGCGCCTCTAACACACAAAATACTGAGGGACCTCGGCGTCTCTAACACACAAAATACTGAGGGAACGGTGCCTTAACACACGAAATGCTGAGGGAACTCGGAGTCTCTAACACACCAAATACTGAGGGAACTCGGCGACTCTAAAACACAAAATAATGAGAGAAAGCGGCATCTCTAACCCACAAAATACTGAGGAACTCGGCGTCTCTAAGACACAAAATACTGAGGGAATGGCGTCTTAACACACAAAATACTGAGGGAAATGTGTGTCTCTGACACAAAAAATACTGAGGGAACTCGGCGTCTCTAACACACAAAATACTGAGGGAACTCGGCGTCTTACACACACAAAACTCTGAGGGAACTTGTCCTCTCTAGCACACAAAATGCTGAGAGAACTCGGCGTCTCTAACACTCAAAATGTTGAGGGAACTCGGCGTCTTCCACACACAAAACTCTGAGGGAACTCGGCGTCTCTAACATACAAAATACTGAGGGAACTCGGCATCTTAACACGCACAATACTGAGGGAACGGCGTCTCTAACACACAAAATACTGAGGGAACTCGGCATCTTAACACGCAAAATACTGAGGGAACTCGGCGTCGCTAACACACACAATACTGAGGGAATGGTGCATTAACTCACAAAATAATGAGGGAATTCGGCATCTTACACACAAAATACTGAGGAAACTCGGCATCGTACACACACAAAATACTGAGGGAACTCGGCGACTCTAACACAGAAAATATTGAGGGAACTCGGCATCTCTAACAGATGAAATTGCTGAGGGAACACGGCGTCGCTAAGACACAAAATACTGAGAGAACTCAGCGTCTCTAACACACAAAATACAGAGGGAACTCGGCGTCTCTAACACACAAAATACTGAGGGAACGGCTACTTAACAGACAAAATTCTGAGGAAACTCGGCGTCTTACACACACAAAATTCTGAGGGAACTTGGCCTCTCTAACACACAAAATGCTGAGAGAACTCGGCGTCTCTAACACTCAAAATGTTGAGGGATCTCGGCGTCTGTAACACACAAAATGCAGAGGGAACTCCGCGCCTCTAACACACAAAATACTGAGTGAACTCGGCTTCTCTAACACACAAAATACTGAGGGATCTCGGCGTCTCTAACACACAAAAAACTGAGGGAACGGTGCCTTAACACACGAAATGCTGAGGGAACTCGGCGTCTTACACACACAAAATTCTGAGGGAACTTGGCCTCTCTAACACACAAAATGCTGAGGTAACTCGGCGTCTCTAACACACAAAATATTGAGGGAACTCGGCGTCTTTAACACACAAAATACTGAGGGAACGGTGCCTTAACACACAAAACGCTGAGGGAACTCGGCATCTCTAACACACAAAATACTGAGGGAACTCGGCGTCTCTAACACACGAAATGCTGAGGGAACTCGGCGTCACTAACACACAAAATACTGAGGGAAATCGGCGTCTCTGACACACAAAATGCAGAGGGAACACCGCGCCTCTAACACACAAAATACTGAGGGAACTCGGCGCCTCTAACACACAAAATACTGAGGGAACGGTGCCTTAACACACGAAATGCTGAGGGAACTCGGCGTCTCTAACACACAAAATACTGAGGGAACTCGGCGTCTGTAACACACAAAATACTGAGGGAACGGTGCCTTAACACACAAAATGATGAGGGAATGCAGCGTCTCTAACAGACAAAATACTGAGGGAACTCGGCGTCTCTAACACACGAAATGCTGAGGGAACTCGGCGTCACTAACACACAAAATACTGAGGGAACTCGGCGTCTCTAACACACAAAATGCAGAGGGAACACCGCGCCTCCAACACACAAAATACTGAGGGAACTCGGCGCCTCTAACACACGAAATGCTGAGGGAACGGTGCCTTAACACACAAAACGCTGAGGGAACTCGGCGTCTCTAACACACAAAATACTGAGGGAACGGCTACTTAACAGACAAAATTCTGAGGAAACTCGGCGTCTTACACACACAAAATTCTGAGGGAACTTGGCCTCTCTAACACACAAAATGCGGAGGTAACTCGGCGTCTCTAACACACAAAATATTGAGGGAACTCGGCGTCTTTAACACACAAAATACTGAGGGAACGGTGCCTTAACACACAAAATGCTGAGGGAACTCGGCGTCTCTAACACACAAAATACTGAGGGAACTCGGCGTCTCTAACACACGAAATGCTGAGGGAACTCGGCGTCACTAACACACAAAATACTGAGGGAACGGTGCGTTAACACACAAAATGCTGAGGGAACTCGGCGTCTCTAACACACAAAATACTGAGGGAACTCGGCGTCTCTAACACACAAAATGCTGAGGGAACTTGGCCTGTCTAACACACAATATGCGGAGGGAGCTCGGCGTCTCAAACACACAAAATACTGAGGGAACTCGGCGTCTCTAACACACGAAATGCTGAGGGAACTCGGCGTCTCTAACACACAAAATACTGAGGGAACGGTGCCTTAACACACAAAATGCTGAGGGAACTCGGCGTCTCTAACACACAAAATACTGAGGGAACTCGGCGTCTCTAAGGAACAAAATGCTGAGGGAACTTGGCCTGTCTAACACACAAAATGCGGAGGGAACTCGGCGTCTCTAACACACAAAATACTGAGGGAACTCGGTGTCTCTAACACATAAAACACTGAGGGAACGGTGCCTTAACACATGAAATGCTGATCGAACTCGGCGTCTGTAACACACAAAATGCAGAGGGAACTCCGCGCCTCTAACACACAAAATACTGAGTGAACTCGGCGTCTCTAACACACAAAATACTGAGGGAACTTGGCGTCTCTAACACACAAAATACTGAGGGAACAGTGCCTTAACACACGAAATGCTGAGGGAACTCGGCGTCTCTAACTCAGAAAATACTGAGGGAACGGCTACTTAACAGACAAAATTCTGAGGAAGCTCGGCGTCTTACACACACAAAATTCTGAGGGAACTTGGACTCTCTAACACACAAAATGCTGAGGTAACTCGGCGTCTCTAACACACAAAATACTGAGGGAACTCGGCGTCTGTAACACACAAAATACTGAGGGAACGGTGCCTTAACACACAAAATGCTGAGGGAATGCAGCGTCTCTAACACACAAAATACTGAGGGAACTCGGCGTCTCTAACACACGAAATGCTGAGGGAACTCGGCGTCACTAACACACAAAATACTGAGGGAACTCGGCGTCTCTAACACACAAAATGCAGAGGGAACACCGCGCCTCCAACACACAAAATACTGAGGGAACTCGGCGCCTCTAACACACGAAATGCTGAGGAAACTTGGCGTCACTAACACACAAAATACTGAGGGAACTCGGCGTCTCTAACACACAAAATGCAGAGGGAACACCGCGCCTCTAACACACAAAATAATGAGGGAACTCGGCATCTCTAACACACAAAATACTGAGGGAACGGTGCCTTAACACACGAAATGCTGAGGGAACTCGGCCTGTCTAACACACAATATGCGGAGGGAGCTCGGCGTCTCAAACACACAAAGTACTGAGGGAACTCGGCGTCTCTAACACACGAAACGCTGAGGGAACTCGGCGTCTCTAACACACAAAATACTGAGGGAACGGTGCCTTAACACACAAAATGCTGAGGGAACTCGGCGTCTCTAACACACAAAATACTGAGGGAACTCGGCGTCTCTAACGCACAAAATGCTGAGGGAACTCGGCGTCTCTAACACACAAAATACTGAGGGAACTTGGCGTCTCTAACACACAAAATACTGAGGGAACTCGGCGTCTCTAACACATAAAACACTGAGGGAACGGTGCCTTAACACATGAAATGCTGAGGGAACTCGGCGTCTCTAACACACAAAATGCAGAGGGAACTAAGCGTCTCTAACACACAAAATACTGAGGGAACTCGGCGTCTCTAACACACAAAATGCTGAGGGAACTCGGCGTCTCTAACACACAAAATATAGAGGGAACTCCGCGCGTCTAACACACAAAATACTGAGGGAACTCGGCGTCTCAAACGCACAAAATGCTGAGGGAACTTGGCCTGTCTAACACACAAAATGCGGAGGGAACTCGGCGTCTCTAACACACAAAATACTGAGGGAACTCGGCGTCTCTAACACATAAAACACTGAGGGAACGGTGCCTTAACACATGAAATGCTGAGGGAACTTGGCGTCTCTAACACACAAAATATAGAGGGAAGTCCGCGCGTCTAACACACAAAATACTGAGGGAACTCGGCGTCTCTAACACACAAAATACTGAGGGAACGGTGCCTTAACACACGAAATGCTGAGGGAACTCGGCGTCTCTAACACACAAAATGCAGAGGGAGCACCGCGCCTCTAACACACAAAATACTGAGGGAACTCGGCGTCTCTAACACACAAAATACTGAGGGAACGGTGCCTTAACACACGAAATGCTGAGGGAACTCGGCGTCTCTAACACACAAAATACTGAGGGAACTCGGCGTCTCTAACACACGAAATGCCGAGGGAACTCGGCGTCTCTAACACACAAAATACTGAGGGAACGGTGCCTTAACACACAAATTGCTGAGGGAACTCGGCGTCTCTAACACACAAAATACTGAGGGAACGGCGTCTTAACACACAAAATACTGAGGGAACTCGGCGTCTCTAACACACAAAATGCTGAGGGAACTTGGCCTGTCTAACACACAATATGCGGAGGGAGCTCGGCGTCTCAAACACACGAAATACTGAGGGAACTCTGCGTCTCTAACACAGAAAATACTGAGGGAACTCGGCGTCTCTAACACACGAAATGCTGAGGGAACTCGCCGTCACTAACACACAAAATACTGAGGGAACTCGGCGTCTCTAACACACAAAATGCAGAGGGAACACCGCGCCTCTAACACACAAAACACTGAGGGACCTCAGGCGTCTCTAACACACAAAATACTGAGGGAACGGTGCCTTAACACCCGAAATGCTGAGGGAACTCGGCGTCTCTATCACACCAAATACTGAGGGAACTCGGCGTCTCTAAAACACAAAATAATGAGAGAAAGCGGCATCTCTAACACACAAAATACTGAGGGAACTCGGCGTCTTACACACACAAAACTCTGAGGGAACTTGGCCTCTCTAACAGACAAAATGCTGAGAGAACTCGGCGTCTCTAACACTCAAAATGTTGAGGGATCTTGGCGTCTGTAACACCCAAAATGCAGAGGGAACTCCGCGCCTCTAACACACAAAATACTGAGTGAACTCGGCGTCTCTAACACACAAAATACTGAGGGAACTCGGCGTCTCTAACACACAAAAAACTGAGGGAACGGTGCCTTAACACACAAAATGCTGAGGGAACTCGGCGTCTCTAACACACAAAATACTGAGGGAACTCGGCGTCTCTAACACACGAAATGCTGAGGGAACTCGGCGTCACTAACACACAAAATACTGAGGGAAATCGGCGTCTCTGACACACAAAATGCAGAGGGAACACCGCGCCTCTAACACACAAAATACTGAGGGAACTCGGCGCCTCTAACACACAAAATACTGAGGGAACGGTGCCTTAACACACGAAATGCTGAGGGAACTCGGCGTCTCTAACACAGAAAATACTGAGGGAACTCGGCGTCTCTAACACACGAAATGCTGAGGGAACTCGGCGTCACTAACACACAAAATACAGAGGGAACTCGGCGTCTCTAACACACAAAATGCAGAGGGAACACCGCGCCTCTAATACACAAAATACTGAGGGAACTCGGCGTCTCTAACACACAAAATACTGAGGGACTGTGCCTTAACAGACGAAATGCTGACGGCACTCGGCGTCTCTAACACACAAAATACTGAGGGAACTCGGCGTCTCTAACACACAAAATACTGAGGGAAAGGTGCCTTAACAGACGAAATACTGAGGGAACTCGGCGTCTCTAACACAGAAAATACTGAGGGAACTCGGAGTCTCTAACACACGAAATGCTGAGGGAACTCGGCGTCACTAACACACAAAATACTGATGGAACTCGGCGTCTCTAACACACAAAATGCAGAGGGAACACCGCGCCTCTAACACACAAAACACTGAGGGAACTCGGCGTCTCTAACACACAAAATACTGAGGGAACTGTGTGTCTCTGGCACACAAAATACTGAGGGAACGGTGCCTTAACACACGAAATGCTGAGGGAACTTGGCGTCTCTAACACACAAAATACTGAGGGGACTCGGCGTCTCTAACACATGAAATGCTGAGGGAACTAGGCGTCACTAACACACAAAATACAGAGGGAACTCGGCATCCGTAACACACAAAATGCAGAGGGAACACCGCGCCTCTAACACACAGAATACTGAGGGAACTCGGCGCCTCTAACACACAAAATGCAGAGGGAACACCGCGCCTCTAACACACAAAATACTGAGGGTACTCGGCGTCTCTAATACACGAAATACTGAGGGAACTCGGCGTCTCTAACACACAAAATACAGAGGGAACTCGGCGTAGCTAACACACAAAATACTGAGGGAACTCGGCGTCTCTAACACATAAAACACTGAGGGAACGGTGCCTTAACCAACGAAATGCTGAGGGAACTCGGCGTCTCTAACACACAAAATGCAGAGGGAACTAATCGTCTCTAACACACAAAATATTGAGGGAACTCGGCGTATCTAACACACAAAATGCTGAGGGAACTCGGCATCTTACACACACAAAATTCTGAGGGAACTTTGCCTCTCTAACACACAAAATACTGAGGGTACTCGGCGTCTCTAATACACGAAATACTGAGGGAACTCGGCGTCTCTAACACACAAAATACAGAGGGAACTCGGCGTAGCTAACACACAAAATACTGAGGGAACTCGGCGTCTCTAACACACAAAATACTGAGGGACTGTGCCTTAACAGACGAAATGCTGACGGCACTCGGCGTCTCTAACACACAAAATACTGAGGGAACTCGGCGTCTCTAACACACAAAATACTGAGGGAAAGGTGCCTTAACAGACGAAATACTGAGGGAACTCGGCGTCTCTAACACAGAAAATACTGAGGGAACTCAGAGTCTCTAACACACGAAATGCTGAGGGAACTCGGCGTCACTAACACACAAAATACTGATGGAACTCGGCGTCTCTAACACACAAAATGCAGAGGGAACACCGCGCCTCTAACACACAAAACACTGAGGGAACTCGGCGTCTCTAACACACAAAATACTGAGGGAACTGTGTGTCTCTGGCACACAAAATACTGAGGGAACGGTGCCTTAACACACGAAATGCTGAGGGAACTTGGCGTCTCTAACACACAAAATACTGAGGGGACTCGGCGTCTCTAACACATGAAATGCTGAGGGAACTAGGCGTCACTAACACACAAAATACAGAGGGAACTCGGCGTCCCTAACACACAAAATGCAGAGGGAACACCGCGCCTCTAACACACAGAATACTGAGGGAACTCGGCGCCTCTAACACACAAAATGCAGAGGGAACACCGCGCCTGTAACACACAAAATACTGAGGGTACTCGGCGTCTCTAATACACGAAATACTGAGGGAACTCGGCGTCTCTAACACACAAAATACAGAGGGAACTCGGCGTAGCTAACACACAAAATACTGAGGGAACTCGGCGTCTCTAACACATAAAACACTGAGGGAACGGTGCCTTAACCAACGAAATGCTGAGGGAACTCGGCGTCTCTAACACACAAAACACTGAGGGAACTCGGCGTCTCTAACACACAAAATACTGAGGGAACTGTGTGTCTCTGGCACACAAAATACTGAGGGAACGGTGCCTTAACTTACGAAATGCTGAGGGAACTTGGCGTCTCTAACACACAAAATACTGAGGGGACTCGGCGTCTCTAACACATGAAATGCTGAGGGAACTAGGCGTCACTAACACACAAAATACAGAGGGAACTCGGCGTCCCTAACACACAAAATGCAGAGGGAACACCGCGCCTCTAACACACAGAATACTGAGGGAACTCGGCGCCTCTAACACACAAAATGCAGAGGGAACACCGCGCCTCTAACACACAAAATACTGAGGGTACTCGGCGTCTCTAATACACGAAATACTGAGGGAACTCGGCGTCTCTAACACACAAAATACAGAGGGAACTCGGCGTAGCTAACACACAAAATACTGAGGGAACTCGGCGTCTCTAACACATAAAACACTGAGGGAACGGTGCCTTAACCAACGAAATGCTGAGGGAACTCGGCGTCTCTAACACACAAAATGCAGAGGGAACTAATCGTCTCTAACACACAAAATATTGAGGGAACTCGGCGTATCTAACACACAAAATGCTGAGGGAACTGGGCATCTTACACACACAAAATTCTGAGGGAACTTTGCCTCTCTAACACACAAAATACTGAGGGTACTCGGCGTCTCTAATACACGAAATACTGAGGGAACTCGGCGTCTCTAACACACAAAATACAGAGGGAACTCGGCGTAGCTAACACACAAAATACTGAGGGAACTCGGCGTCTCTAACAAACAAAGTACTGAGGGAACGGTGCCTTAACACACGAAATGCTGAGGGAACTCGGCGTCTCTAACACACAAAATACTGAGGGAACTCGGCGTCTCTAACGCACAAAATGCTGAGGGAACTCGGCGTCTCTAACACACAAAATACTGAGGGAACTCGGCGTCTCTAACACACAAAATACTGAGGGAACTCGGCGTCTCTAACACATAAAACACTGAGGGAACGGTGCCTTAACACATGAAATGCTGAGGGAACTCGGCGTCTCTAACACACAAAATGCAGAGGGAACTAAGCGTCTCTAACACACAAAATACTGAGGGAACTCGGCGTCTCTAACACACAAAATGCTGAGGGAACTCGGCGTCTCTAACACACAAAATATAGAGGGAACTCCACGCGTCTAACACACAAAATACTGAGGGAACTCGGCGTCTCAAACGCACAAAATGCTGAGGGAACTTGGCCTGTCTAACACACAAAATGCGGAGGGAACTCGGCGTCTCTAACACACAAAATACTGAGGGAACTCGGCGTCTCTAACACATAAAACACTGAGGGAACGGTGCCTTAACACATGAAATGCTGAGGGAACATGGCGTCTCTAACACACAAAATATAGAGGGAAGTCCGCGCGTCTAACACACAAAATACTGAGGGAACTCGGCGTCTCTAACACACAAAATACTGAGGGAACGGTGCCTTAACACACGAAATACTGAGGGAACTCGGCGTCTCTAACACAGAAAATACTGAGGGAACTCGGCGTCTCTAACACACGAAATGCTGAGGGAACTCGGCGTCTCTAACACACAAAATGCAGAGGGAACACCGCGCCTCTAACACACAAAATACTGAGGGAACTCGGCGTCTCTAACACACAAAATACTGAGGGAACGGTGCCTTAACACACGAAATGCTGAGGGAACTCGGCGTCTCTAACACACAAAATACTGAGGGAACTCGGCGTCTCTAACACACGAAATGCCGAGGGAACTCGGCGTCTCTAACACACAAAATACTGAGGGAACGGTGCCTTAACACACAAATTGCTGAGGGAACTCGGCGTCTCTATCACACAAAATACTGAGGGAACGGCGTCTTAACACACAAAATACTGAGGGAACTCGGCGTCTCTAACACACAAAATGCTGAGGGAACTTGGCCTGTCTAACACACAATATGCGGAGGGAGCTCGGCGTCTCAAACACACGAAATACTGAGGGAACTCTGCGTCTCTAACACAGAAAATACTGAGGGAACTCGGCGTCTCTAACACACGAAATGCTGAGGGAACTCGGCGTCACTAACACACAAAATACTGAGGGAACTCGGCGTCTCTAACACACAAAATGCAGAGGGAACACCGCGCCTCTAACACACAAAACACTGAGGGACCTCAGGCGTCTCTAACACACAAAATACTGAGGGAACGGTGCCTTAACACCCGAAATGCTGAGGGAACTCGGCGTCTCTATCACACCAAATACTGAGGGAACTCGGCGTCTCTAAAACACAAAATAATGAGAGAAAGCGGCATCTCTAACACACAAAATACTGAGGGAACTCGGCGTCTTACACACACAAAACTCTGAGGGAACTTGGCCTCTCTAACAGACAAAATGCTGAGAGAACTCGGCGTCTCTAACACTCAAAATGTTGAGGGATCTTGGCGTCTGTAACACACAAAATGCAGAGGGAACTCCGCGCCTCTAACACACAAAATACTGAGTGAACTCGGCTTCTCTAACACACAAAATACTGAGGGAACTCGGCGTCTCTAACACACAAAAAACTGAGGGAACGGTGCCTTAACACACAAAATGCTGAGGGAACTCGGCGTCTCTAACACACAAAATACTGAGGGAACTCGGCGTCTCTAACACACGAAATGCTGAGGGAACTCGGCGTCACTAACACACAAAATACTGAGGGAAATCGGCGTCTCTGACACACAAAATGCAGAGGGAACACCGCGCCTCTAACACACAAAATACTGAGGGAACTCGGCGCCTCTAACACACAAAATACTGAGGGAACGGTGCCTTAACACACGAAATGCTGAGGGAACTCGGCGTCTCTAACACAGAAAATACTGAGGGAACTCGGCGTCTCTAACACACGAAATGCTGAGGGAACTCGGCGTCACTAACACACAAAATACAGAGGGAACTCGGCGTCTCTAACACACAAAATGCAGAGGGAACACCGCGCCTCTAATACACAAAATACTGAGGGAACTCGGCGTCTCTAACACACAAAATACTGAGGGACTGTGCCTTAACAGACGAAATGCTGACGGCACTCGGCGTCTCTAACACACAAAATACTGAGGGAACTCGGCGTCTCTAACACACAAAATACTGAGGGAAAGGTGCCTTAACAGACGAAATACTGAGGGAACTCGGAGTCTCTAACACACGAAATGCTGAGGGAACTCGGCGTCACTAACACACAAAATACTGATGGAACTCGGCGTCTCTAACACACAAAATGCAGAGGGAACACCGCGCCTCTAACACACAAAACACTGAGGGAACTCGGCGTCTCTAACACACAAAATACTGAGGGAACTGTGTGTCTCTGGCACACAAAATACTGAGGGAACGGTGCCTTAACACACGAAATGCTGAGGGAACTTGGCGTCTCTAACACACAAAATACTGAGGGGACTCGGCGTCTCTAACACATGAAATGCTGAGGGAACTAGGCGTCACTAACACACAAAATACAGAGGGAACTCGGCGTCCCTAACACACAAAATGCAGAGGGAACACCGCGCCTCTAACACACAGAATACTGAGGGAACTCGGCGCCTCTAACACACAAAATGCAGAGGGAACACCGCGCCTCTAACACACAAAATACTGAGGGTACTCGGCGTCTCTAATACACGAAATAGTGAGGGAACTCGGCGTCTCTAACACACAAAATACAGAGGGAACTCGGCGTAGCTAACACACAAAATACTGAGGGAACTCGGCGTCTCTAACACATAAAACACTGAGGGAACGGTGCCTTAACCAACGAAATGCTGAGGGAACTCGGCGTCTCTAACACACAAAATGCAGAGGGAACTAATCGTCTCTAACACACAAAATATTGAGGGAACTCGGCGTATCTAACACACAAAATGCTGAGGGAACTCGGCATCTTACACACACAAAATTCTGAGGGAACTTTGCCTCTCTAACACACAAAATACTGAGGGTACTCGGCGTCTCTAATACACGAAATACTGAGGGAACTCGGCGTCTCTAACACACAAAATACAGAGGGAACTCGGCGTAGCCAACACACAAAATACTGAGGGAACTCGGCGTCTCTAACACACAAAATACTGAGGGACTGTGCCTTAACAGACGAAATGCTGACGGCACTCGGCGTCTCTAACACACAAAATACTGAGGGAACTCGGCGTCTCTAACACACAAAATACTGAGGGAAAGGTGCCTTAACAGACGAAATACTGAGGGAACTCGGCGTCTCTAACACAGAAAATACTGAGGGAACTCGGAGTCTCTAACACACGAAATGCTGAGGGAACTCGGCGTCACTAACACACAAAATACTGATGGAACTCGGCGTCTCTAACACACAAAATGCAGAGGGAACACCGCGCCTCTAACACACAAAACACTGAGGGAACTCGGCGTCTCTAACACACAAAATACTGAGGGAACTGTGTGTCTCTGGCACACAAAA
The DNA here is from genome assembly GCF_030144855.1 of Hypanus sabinus. Taxonomy (NCBI): domain Eukaryota; kingdom Metazoa; phylum Chordata; class Chondrichthyes; order Myliobatiformes; family Dasyatidae; genus Hypanus; species Hypanus sabinus. The sequence continues at coordinate 92,036,223 of NC_082714.1, read as the reverse complement.
TACTGAGGGAACGGTGCCTTAACACACGAAATGCTGAGGGAACTTGGCGTCTCTAACACACAAAATACTGAGGGGACTCGGCGTCTCTAACACATGAAATGCTGAGGGAACTAGGCGTCACTAACACACAAAATACAGAGGGAACTCGGCGTCCCTAACACACAAAATGCAGAGGGAACACCGCGCCTCTAACACACAGAATACTGAGGGAACTCGGCGCCTCTAACACACAAAATGCAGAGGGAACACCGCGCCTCTAACACACAAAATACTGAGGGTACTCGGCGTCTCTAATACACGAAATACTGAGGGAACTCGGCGTCTCTAACACACAAAATACAGAGGGAACTCGGCGTAGCTAACACACAAAATACTGAGGGAACTCGGCGTCTCTAACACATAAAACACTGAGGGAACGGTGCCTTAACCAACGAAATGCTGAGGGAACTCGGCGTCTCTAACACACAAAATGCAGAGGGAACTAATCGTCTCTAACACACAAAATATTGAGGGAACTCGGCGTATCTAACACACAAAATGCTGAGGGAACTCGGCATCTTACACACACAAAATTCTGAGGGAACTTTGCCTCTCTAACACACAAAATACTGAGGGTACTCGGCGTCTCTAATACACGAAATACTGAGGGAACTCGGCGTCTCTAACACACAAAATACAGAGGGAACTCGGCGTAGCTAACACACAAAATACTGAGGGAACTCGGCGTCTCTAACAAACAAAGTACTGAGGGAACGGTGCCTTAACACACGAAATGCTGAGGGAACTCGGCGTCTCTAACACACAAAATACTGAGGGAACTCGGCGTCTCTAACACACAAAATTCTGAGGGAACTCGGCGTCTCTAACACACAAAATACTGAGGGAACTCGGCATCTTACACACACAAAATTCTGAGGGAACTTTGCCTCTCTAACACACAAAATGCTGAGGGAACTCGGCGTATCTAACACTCAAAATGTTGAGGGAACTCGGCGTCCGTAACACACAAAATACTGAGGGAACGGTGCCTTAACACACGAAATGCTGAGGGAACTCGGTGTCTCTAACAGACAAAATATTGAGGGAACTCGGCGTCTCTAACACACAAAATGCAGAGGGAACACCGCGCCTCTAACACACAAAATACTGAGGGAACTCGGCGCCTCTAACACACAAAATACTGAGGGAACGGTGCCTTAACACACGAAATGCTGAGGGAACTCGGCGTTTCTAACACACAAAATACTGAGGGTACTCGGTGTCTCTAACACACGAAATGCTGAGGGAACTCGGCGTCTCTAACACTCAAAATGTTGAGGGAACTCGGCGTCTGTTACACACAAATTGCAGAGGGAACTCCGCGCCTCTAACACACAAAATACTGAGGGAACTCGGCGTCTCTAACACACAAAATACTGAGGGAACGGTGCCTTAACACACGAAATGATGAGGGATCTCGGCGTCTATAACACACGAAATGCTGAGGGAACTCGGCGTCACTAACACACATAATACTGAGGGAACTCGGCGTCTCAAACACACAAAATGCAGAGGGAACTCGGCGTCACTAACACACAAAATACTGAGGGAACTCGGCGTCTCTAACACACAAAATGCAGAGGGAACACCGCGCCTCTAACACACAAAATACTGAGGGAACTCGGCGCCTCTAACACACAAAGTACTGAGGGAACGGTGCCTTAACACACGAAATGCTGAGGGAACTCGGCGTCTCTAACACACAAAATACTGAGGGTACTCGGCGTCTCTAACACACGAAATGCTGAGGGAACTCGGCGTCTCTAACACACAAAATAATGAGAGAACTAAGCGTCTCTAACACACAAAATACTGAGGGAACTCGGCGTCTCTAACACACAAAATACTGAGAAAACGGTGCCTTAACACACGAAATGCTGAGAGAACTCGGCGTCTCTAACACACAAAATACTGAGGGAACTCGGCGTCTCTAACACACGAAATGCTGAGGGAACTCGGCGTCTCTAACACACAAAATAATGAGAGAACTCGGCATCTCTAACACACAAAATACTGAGGGAACTCGGCGTCTCTAACACACAAAATACAGAGGGAACTTGGCGTCTCTAACACACAAAGTACAGAGGGAACTCGGCGTCTCTAACAGACAAAATACTGAGGGAACGGCGTCTTAACAGAGAAAATACTGAGGGAACTCGGCGTCTTACAAACAAAATACTGAGGGAACGGCGTCGCTAAATCACAAAATACTGAGGGAACTGGGCGTGTCTAAGACAAAAAATACTGAGGGAACTGGGCGTCTCTGACACACAAAATACCTAGAGAACGGCGTCTCTAACACACGAAATGCTGAGGGAACTCGGCGTCTCTAACAGACAAAATGCTGAGGGAACTCGGCATCTTAACACACACAATACTGAGGGAACGGCGCCTTAACACGCAAAATACTGAGGGAACTCGGCGTCGCTAACACACAAAATACTGAGGGAACTCGGCGTCTCTAACACACAAAATGCAGAGGGAACTAAGCGTCTCTAACACACAAAATACTGAGGGAACTCGGCGTCTCTAACACACAAAATGCTGAGGGAACTCGGCGTCTCTAACACACAAAATACTGAGGGAACGGTGCCTTAACACACGAAATGATGAGGGATCTCGGCGTCTCTAACACACAAAATACTGAGGGAACGGTGCCTTAACACACGAAATACTGAGGGAACTCGGCGTCTCTAACACAGAAAATACTAAGGGAACTCGGCGTCTCTAACACACGAAATGCTGAGGGAACTCGGCGTCACTAACACACAAAATACTGAGGGAACTCGGCGTCTCTTACACACAAAATGCAGAGGGAACACCGCGCCTCTAACACACAAAATACTGAGGGAACTCGGCGTCTCTAACACACAAAATACTGAGGGAACGGTGCCTTAACAGACGAAATACTGAGGGAACTCGGCGTCTCTAACACAGAAAATACTGAGGGAACTCGGAGTCTCTAACACACGAAATGCTGAGGGAACTCGGCGTCACTAACACACAAAATACTGATGGAACTCGGCGTCTCTAACACACAAAATGCAGAGGGAACACCGCGCCTCTAACACACAAAACACTGAGGGAACTCGGCGTCTCTAACACACAAAATACTGAGGGAACTGTGTGTCTCTGGCACACAAAATACTGAGGGAACGGTGCCTTAACACACGAAATGCTGAGGGAACTTGGCGTCTCTAACACACAAAATACTGAGGGGACTCGGCGTCTCTAACACATGAAATGCTGAGGGAACTAGGCGTCACTAACACACAAAATACAGAGGGAACTCGGCGTCCCTAACACACAAAATGCAGAGGGAACACCGCGCCTCTAACACACAGAATACTGAGGGAACTCGGCGCCTCTAACACACAAAATGCAGAGGGAACACCGCGCCTCTAACACACAAAATACTGAGGGTACTCGGCGTCTCTAATACACGAAATACTGAGGGAACTCGGCGTCTCTAACACACAAAATACAGAGGGAACTCGGCGTAGCTAACACACAAAATACTGAGGGAACTCGGCGTCTCTAACACATAAAACACTGAGGGAACGGTGCCTTAACCAACGAAATGCTGAGGGAACTCGGCGTCTCTAACACACAAAATGCAGAGGGAACTAATCGTCTCTAACACACAAAATATTGAGGGAACTCGGCGTATCTAACACACAAAATGCTGAGGGAACTCGGCATCTTACACACACAAAATTCTGAGGGAACTTTGCCTCTCTAACACACAAAATACTGAGGGTACTCGGCGTCTCTAATACACGAAATACTGAGGGAACTCGGCGTCTCTAACACACAAAATACAGAGGGAACTCGGCGTAGCTAACACACAAAATACTGAGGGAACTCGGCGTCTCTAACAAACAAAGTACTGAGGGAACGGTGCCTTAACACACGAAATGTTGAGGGAACTCGGCGTCTCTAACACACAAAATACTGAGGGAACTCGGCGTCTCTAACACACAAAATTCTGAGGGAACTCGGCGTCTCTAACACACAAAATACTGAGGGAACTCGGCATCTTACCACACAAAATTCTGAGGGAACTTTGCCTCTCTAACACACAAAATGCTGAGGGAACTCGGCGTATCTAACACATAAAACACTGAGGGAACGGTGCCTTAACACATGAAATTCTGAGGGAACTCAGCGTCTCTAACACACATAATACTGAGGGAACTCGGCGTCTCAAACACACAAAATGCAGAGGGAACTCGGCGTCACTAACACACAAAATACTGAGGGAACTCGGCGTCTCTAACACACAAAATGCAGAGGGAACACCGCGCCTCTAACACACAAAATACTGAGGGAACTCGGCGCCTCTAACACACAAAGTACTGAGGGAACGGTGCCTTAACACACGAAATGCTGAGGGAACTCGGCGTCTCTAACACACAAAATACTGAGGGTACTCGGCGTCTCTAACACACGAAATGCTGAGGGAACTCGGCGTCTCTAACACACAAAATAATGAGAGAACTAAGCGTCTCTAACACACAAAATACTGAGGGAACTCGGCGTCTCTAACACACAAAATACTGAGAAAACGGTGCCTTAACACACGAAATGCTGAGAGAACTCGGCGTCTCTAACACACAAAATACTGAGGGAACTCGGCGTCTCTAACACACGAAATGCTGAGGGAACTCGGCGTCTCTAACACACAAAATAATGAGAGAACTCGGCATCTCTAACACACAAAATACTGAGGGAACTCGGCGTCTCTAACACACAAAATACAGAGGGAACTTGGCGTCTCTAACACACAAAGTACAGAGGGAACTCGGCGTCTCTAACAGACAAAATACTGAGGGAACGGCGTCTTAACAGAGAAAATACTGAGGGAACTCGGCGTCTTACAAACAAAATACTGAGGGAACGGCGTCGCTAAATCACAAAATACTGAGGGAACTGGGCGTGTCTAAGACAAAAAATACTGAGGGAACTGGGCGTCTCTGACACACAAAATACCTAGAGAACGGCGTCTCTAACACACGAAATGCTGAGGGAACTCGGCGTCTCTAACAGACAAAATGCTGAGGGAACTCGGCATCTTAACACACACAATACTGAGGGAACGGCGCCTTAACACGCAAAATACTGAGGGAACTCGGCGTCGCTAACACACAAAATACTGAGGGAACTCGGCGTCTCTAACACACAAAATGCAGAGGGAACTAAGCGTCTCTAACACACAAAATACTGAGGGAACTCGGCGTCTCTAACACACAAAATGCTGAGGGAACTCGGCGTCTCTAACACACAAAATACTGAGGGAACGGTGCCTTAACACACGAAATGATGAGGGATCTCGGCGTCTCTAACACACAAAATACTGAGGGAACGGTGCCTTAACACACGAAATACTGAGGGAACTCGGCGTCTCTAACACAGAAAATACTAAGGGAACTCGGCGTCTCTAACACACGAAATGCTGAGGGAACTCGGCGTCACTAACACACAAAATACTGAGGGAACTCGGCGTCTCTTACACACAAAATGCAGAGGGAACACCGCGCCTCTAACACACAAAATACTGAGGGAACTCGGCGTCTCTAACACACAAAATACTGAGGGAACGGTGCCTTAACAGACGAAATACTGAGGGAACTCGGCGTCTCTAACACAGAAAATACTGAGGGAACTCGGAGTCTCTAACACACGAAATGCTGAGGGAACTCGGCGTCACTAACACACAAAATACTGATGGAACTCGGCGTCTCTAACACACAAAATGCAGAGGGAACACCGCGCCTCTAACACACAAAACACTGAGGGAACTCGGCGTCTCTAACACACAAAATACTGAGGGAACTGTGTGTCTCTGGCACACAAAATACTGAGGGAACGGTGCCTTAACACACGAAATGCTGAGGGAACTTGGCGTCTCTAACACACAAAATACTGAGGGGACTCGGCGTCTCTAACACATGAAATGCTGAGGGAACTAGGCGTCACTAACACACAAAATACAGAGGGAACTCGGCGTCCCTAACACACAAAATGCAGAGGGAACACCGCGCCTCTAACACACAGAATACTGAGGGAACTCGGCGCCTCTAACACACAAAATGCAGAGGGAACACCGCGCCTCTAACACACAAAATACTGAGGGTACTCGGCGTCTCTAATACACGAAATACTGAGGGAACTCGGCGTCTCTAACACACAAAATACAGAGGGAACTCGGCGTAGCTAACACACAAAATACTGAGGGAACTCGGCGTCTCTAACACATAAAACACTGAGGGAACGGTGCCTTAACCAACGAAATGCTGAGGGAACTCGGCGTCTCTAACACACAAAATGCAGAGGGAACTAATCGTCTCTAACACACAAAATATTGAGGGAACTCGGCGTATCTAACACACAAAATGCTGAGGGAACTCGGCATCTTACACACACAAAATTCTGAGGGAACTTTGCCTCTCTAACACACAAAATACTGAGGGTACTCGGCGTCTCTAATACACGAAATACTGAGGGAACTCGGCGTCTCTAACACACAAAATACAGAGGGAACTCGGCGTAGCTAACACACAAAATACTGAGGGAACTCGGCGTCTCTAACAAACAAAGTACTGAGGGAACGGTGCCTTAACACACGAAATGTTGAGGGAACTCGGCGTCTCTAACACACAAAATACTGAGGGAACTCGGCGTCTCTAACACACAAAATTCTGAGGGAACTCGGCGTCTCTAACACACAAAATACTGAGGGAACTCGGCATCTTACCACACAAAATTCTGAGGGAACTTTGCCTCTCTAACACACAAAATGCTGAGGGAACTCGGCGTATCTAACACTCAAAATGTTGAGGGAACTCGGCGTCCGTAACACACAAAATACTGAGGGAACGGTGCCTTAACACACGAAATGCTGAGGGAACTCGGTGTCTCTAACAGACAAAATATTGAGGGAACTCGGCGTCTCTAACACACAAAATGCAGAGGGAACACCGCGCCTCTAACACACAAAATACTGAGGGAACTCGGCGCCTCTAACACACAAAATACTGAGGGAACGGTGCCTTAACACACGAAATGCTGAGGGAACTCGGCGTTTCTAACACACAAAATACTGAGGGTACTCGGTGTCTCTAACACACGAAATGCTGAGGGAACTCGGCGTCTCTAACACTCAAAATGTTGAGGGAACTCGGCGTCTGTTACACACAAATTGCAGAGGGAACTCCGCGCCTCTAACACACAAAATACTGAGGGAACTAGGCGTCTCTAACACACAAAATACTGAGGGAACGGTGCCTTAACACACGAAATGATGAGGGATCTCGGCGTCTATAACACACGAAATGCTGAGGGAACTCGGCGTCACTAACACACATAATACTGAGGGAACTCGGCGTCTCTAACACACAAAATGCAGAGGGAACTCGGCGTCACTAACACACAAAATACTGAGGGAACTCGGCGTCTCTAACACACAAAATGCAGAGGGAACACCGCGCCTCTAACACACAAAATACTGAGGGAACTCGGCGCCTCTAACACACAAAGTACTGAGGGAACGGTGCCTTAACACACGAAATGCTGAGGGAACTCGGCGTCTCTAACACACAAAATACTGAGGGTACTCGGCGTCTCTAACACACAAAATACTGAGGGTACTCGGCGTCTCTAACACACAAAATAATGAGAGAACTAAGCGTCTCTAACACACAAAATACTGAGGGAACTCGGCGTCTCTAACACACAAAATACTGAGAAAACGGTGCCTTAACACACGAAATGCTGAGAGAACTCGGCGTCTCTAACACACAAAATACTGAGGGAACTCGGCGTCTCTAACACACGAAATGCTGAGGGAACTCGGCGTCTCTAACACACAAAATAATGAGAGAACTCGGCATCTCTAACACACAAAATACTGAGGGAACTCGGCGTCTCTAACACACAAAATACAGAGGGAACTTGGCGTCTCTAACACACAAAGTACAGAGGGAACTCGGCGTCTCTAACAGACAAAATACTGAGGGAACGGCGTCTTAACAGAGAAAATACTGAGGGAACTCGGCGTCTTACAAACAAAATACTGAGGGAACGGCGTCGCTAAATCACAAAATACTGAGGGAACTGGGCGTGTCTAAGACAAAAAATACTGAGGGAACTGGGCGTCTCTGACACACAAAATACCTAGAGAACGGCGTCTCTAACAAACGAAATGCTGAGGGAACTCGGCGTCTTTAACAGACAAAATGCTGAGGGAACTCGGCATCTTAACACACACAATACTGAGGGAACGGCGCCTTAACACGCAAAATACTGAGGGAACTCGGCGTCGCTAACACACAAAATACTGAGGGAACTCGGCGTCTCTAACACACAAAATGCAGAGGGAACTAAGCGTCTCTAACACACAAAATACTGAGGGAACTCGGCGTCTCTAACACACAAAATGCTGAGGGAACTCGGCGTCTCTAACACACAAAATACTGAGGGAACGGTGCCTTAACACACGAAATGATGAGGGAACTCGGCGTCTCTAACACACAAAATACTGAGGGAACGGTGCCTTAACACACGAAATACTGAGGGAACTCGGCGTCTCTAACACAGAAAATACTGAGGGAACTCGGCGTCTCTAACACACGAAATGCTGAGGGAACTCGGCGTCACTAACACACAAAATACTGAGGGAACTCGGCGTCTCTTACACACAAAATGCAGAGGGAACACCGCGCCTCTAACACACAAAATACTGAGGGAACTCGGCGTCTCTAACACACAAAATACTGAGGGAACGGTGCCTTAACAGACGAAATACTGAGGGAACTCGGCGTCTCTAACACAGAAAATACTGAGGGAACTCGGAGTCTCTAACACACGAAATGCTGAGGGAACTCGGCGTCACTAACACACAAAATACTGATGGAACTCGGCGTCTCTAACACACAAAATGCAGAGGGAACACCGCGCCTCTAACACACAAAACACTGAGGGAACTCGGCGTCTCTAACACACAAAATACTGAGGGAACTGTGTGTCTCTGGCACACAAAATACTGAGGGAACGGTGCCTTAACACACGAAATGCTGAGGGAACTTGGCGTCTCTAACACACAAAATACTGAGGGGACTCGGCGTCTCTAACACATGAAATGCTGAGGGAACTAGGCGTCACTAACACACAAAATACAGAGGGAACTCGGCGTCCCTAACACACAAAATGCAGAGGGAACACCGCGCCTCTAACACACAGAATACTGAGGGAACTCGGCGCCTCTAACACACAAAATGCAGAGGGAACACCGCGCCTCTAACACACAAAATACTGAGAGTACTCGGCGTCTCTAATACACGAAATACTGAGGGAACTCGGCGTCTCTAACACACAAAATACAGAGGGAACTCGGCGTAGCTAACACACAAAATACTGAGGGAACTCGGCGTCTCTAACACATAAAACACTGAGGGAACGGTGCCTTAACCAACGAAATGCTGAGGGAACTCGGCGTCTCTAACACACAAAATGCAGAGGGAACTAATCGTCTCTAACACACAAAATATTGAGGGAACTCGGCGTATCTAACACACAAAATGCTGAGGGAACTCGGCATCTTACACACACAAAATTCTGAGGGAACTTTGCCTCTCTAACACACAAAACACTGAGGGTACTCGGCGTCTCTAATACACGAAATACTGAGGGAACTCGGCGTCTCTAACACACAAAATACAGAGGGAACTCGGCGTAGCTAACACACAAAATACTGAGGGAACTCGGCGTCTCTAACAAACAAAGTACTGAGGGAACGGTGCCTTAACACACGAAATGCTGAGGGAACTCGGCGTCTCTAACACACAAAATACTGAGGGAACTCGCCGTCTCTAACACACAAAATTCTGAGGGAACTCGGCGTCTCTAACACACAAAATACTGAGGGAACTCGGCATCTTACACACACAAAATTCTGAGGGAACTTTGCCTCTCTAACACACAAAATGCTGAGGGAACTCGGCGTATCTAACACTCAAAATGTTGAGGGAACTCGGCGTCCGTAACACACAAAATACTGAGGGAACGGTGCCTTAACACACGAAATGCTGAGGGAACTCGGTGTCTCTAACAGACAAAATATTGAGGGAACTCGGCGTCTCTAACACACAAAATGCAGAGGGAACACCGCGCCTCTAACACACAAAATACTGAGGGAACTCGGCGCCTCTAACACACAAAATACTGAGGGAACGGTGCCTTAACACACGAAATGCTGAGGGAACTCGGCGTTTCTAACACACAAAATACTGAGGGTACTCGGTGTCTCTAACACACGAAATGCTGAGGGAACTCGGCGTCTCTAACACTCAAAATGATGAGGGAACTCGGCGTCTGTTACACACAAATTGCAGAGGGAACCGCGCCTCTAACACACAAAATACTGAGGGAACTCGGCGTCTCTAACACACAAAATACTGAGGGAACGGTGCCTTAACACACGAAATGATGAGGGATCTCGGCGTCTATAACACACGAAATGCTGAGGGAACTCGGCGTCACTAACACACATAATACTGAGGGAACTCGGCGTCTCTAACACACAAAATGCAGAGGGAACTCGGCGTCACTAACACACAAAATACTGAGGGAACTCGGCGTCTCTAACACACAAAATGCAGAGGGAACACCGCGCCTCTAACACACAAAATACTGAGGGAACTCGGCGCCTCTAACACACAAAGTACTGAGGGAACGGTGCCTTAACACACGAAATGCTGAGGGAACTCGGCGTCTCTAACACACAAAATACTGAGGGTACTCGGCGTCTCTAACACACGAAATGCTGAGGGAACTCGGCATCTCTAACACACAAAATAATGAGAGAACTAAGCGTCTCTAACACACAAAATACTGAGGGAACTCGGCGTCTCTAACACACAAAATACTGAGAAAACGGTGCCTTAACACACGAAATGCTGAGAGAACTCGGCGTCTCTAACACACAAAATACTGAGGGAACTCGGCGTCTCTAACACACGAAATGCTGAGGGAACTCGGCGTCTCTAACACACAAAATAATGAGAGAACTCGGCATCTCTAACACACAAAATACTGAGGGAACTCGGCGTCTCTAACACACAAAATACAGAGGGAACTTGGCGTCTCTAACACACAAAGTACAGAGGGAACTCGGCGTCTCTAACAGACAAAATACTGAGGGAACGGTGTCTTAACAGAGAAAATACTGAGGGAACTCGGCGTCTTACAAACAAAATACTGAGGGAACGGCGTCGCTAAATCACAAAATACTGAGGGAACTGGGCGTGTCTAAGACAAAAAATACTGAGGGAACTGGGCGTCTCTGACACACAAAATACCTAGAGAACGGCGTCTCTAACACACGAAATGCTGAGGGAACTCGGCGTCTCTAACAGACAAAATGCTGAGGGAACTCGGCATCTTAACACACACAATACTGAGGGAACGGCGCCTTAACACGCAAAATACTGAGGGAACTCGGCGTCGCTAACACACAAAATACTGAGGGAACTCGGCGTCTCTAACACACAAAATGCAGAGGGAACTAAGCGTCTCTAACACACAAAATACTGAGGGAACTCGGCGTCTCTAACACACAAAATGCTGAGGGAACTCGGCGTCTCTAACACACAAAATACTGAGGGAACGGTGCCTTAACACACGAAATGATGAGGGAACTCGGCGTCTCTAACACACAAAATACTGAGGGAACGGTGCCTTAACACACGAAATACTGAGGGAACTCGGCGTCTCTAACACAGAAAATACTGAGGGAACTCGGCGTCTCTAACACACGAAATGCTGTGGGAACTCGGCTTCACTAACACACAAAATACTGAGGGAACTCGGCGTCTCTTACACACAAAATGCAGAGGGAACACCGCGCCTCTAACACACAAAATACTGAGGGAACTCGGCGTCTCTAACACACAAAATACTGAGGGAACGGTGCTTTAACACACGAAATGCTGAGGGAACTCGGCGACTCTAACACACAAAATACTGAGGGCACTCGGCGTCTCGAACACACAAAATACTGAGGGAACTGTGTGTCTCTGACACACAAAATACTGAGGGAACTCGGCGTCTCTAAGACACAAAATACTGAGGGAATGGCGTCTTAACACACAAAATACTGAGGGAACTGTGTGTCTCTGACACACAAAATACTGAGGGAACTCGGCGTCTCTAAAACACAAAATGCAGAGGGAACACCGCGCCTATAACACACGAAATGCTGAGGGAACTCGGCGTCTCTAACACACAAAATTATGAGAGACCTTGGCGTCTCTAACACACAAAATAGTGAGGGAACGGAGTCTAAACAAACAAAATTCTGAGGGAACTCGGCGTCTCTAACACACAAAATACTGAGGGAACTCGGCATCTTAACACACACAATACTGAGGGAACGGCATCTTAACACGCAAAATAATGAGGGAACTCGGCGTCGCTAACACACTCAATACTGAGGGAACGGTGCCTTAACACACGAAATACTGAGGGAACTCGGCGTCTCTAACACAGAAAATACTGAGGGAACTCGGCGTCTCTAACACACGAAATGCTGAGGGAACTCGGCGTCACTAACACACAAAATACTGAGGGAAATCGGCGTCTCTGACACACAAAATGCAGAGGGAACACCGCGCCTCTAACACACAAAATACTGAGGGAACTCGGCGCCTCTAACACACAAAATACTGAGGGAACGGTGCCTTAACACACGAAATGCTGAGGGAACTCGGCGTCTCTAACACAGAAAATACTGAGGGAACTCGGCGTCTCTAACACACGAAATGCTGAGGGAACTCGGCGTCACTAACACACAAAATACAGAGGGAACTCGGCGTCTCTAACACACAAAATGCAGAGGGAACACCGCGCCTCTAATACACAAAATACTGAGGGAACTGTGCCTTAACAGACGAAATGCTGACGGCACTCGGCGTCTCTAACACACAAAATACTGAGGGAACTCGGCGTCTCTAACACACGAAATGCTGAGGGAACTCGGCGTCTCTAACACACAAAATACTGAGGGAACGGTGCCTTAACACACAAAATGCTGAGGGAACTCGGCGGCTCTAACACACAAAATACTGAGGGAATGGCGTCTTAACACACAAAATACTGAGGGAACTCGGCGTCTCTAACACACAAAATGCTGAGAGATCTTGGCCTGTCTAACACACAAAATGCTGAGGGAACTCGGCGTCTCTAACACACAAAATACAGAGGGAACTCGGCGTCTCTAACACACGAAATGCTGAGGGAACTCGGCGTCTCTAACACACAAAATACTGAGGGAACGGTGCCTTAACACACAAAATGCTGAGGGAACTCGGCGTCTCTAACACACAAAATACTGAGGGAACTTGGCGTCTCTAACACATAAAACACTGAGGGAACGGTGCCTTAACACATGAAATGCTGAGGGAACTCGGCGTCTCTAACACACAAAATGCAGAGGGAACTAAGCGTCTCTAACACACAGAATGCAGAGGGAACTAAGCGTCTCTAACACACAAAATACTGAGGGAACTCGGCATCTCTAACACACAAAATACAGAGGGAACTCCGCGCCTCTAACACACAAAGTACTGAGGGACCTCGGCGTCTCTAACACACAAAATACTGAGGGAACGGTGCCTTAACACACGAAATACTGAGGGAACTCGGCATCTCTAACACAGAAAATACTGAGGGAACTCGGCGTCTCTAACACATGAAATGCTGAGGGAACTCGGCGTCACTTACACACAAAATACTGAGGGAACTCGGCGTCTCTAACAAATAAAACACTGAGGGAACGGTGCCTTAACAAACGAAATGCTGAGGACACTCGACGTCTCTAACACACAAAATGCAGAGGGAACTAATCGTCTCTAACACACAAAATACTGAGGGAACTCTGCGTCTCTAACACACAAAATGCTGAGGGAACTCGGCGTCTCTAACACACAAATTACTGAGGGAACTCGGCGTCTCTAACACACAAAATTCTGAGGGAACTCGGCGTCTCTAACACACAAAATACTGAGGGAACTCGGCATCTTACACACACAAAATTCTGAGGGAACTTTGCCTCTCTAACACACAAAATGCTGAGGGAACTCGGCGTATCTAACACTCAAAATGTTGAGGGAACTCGGCGTCCGTAACACACAAAATACTGAGGGAAAGGTGCCTTAACAGATGAAATACTGAGGGAACGGCGTCTCTAACACACAAAATACTGAGGGAACTCATCGTCTCTAACACACAAAATGCTGAGGGAACTCGGCGTCTCTAACACACAAAATACTGAGAGAACTCAGCGTCTCTAACACACAAAATACTGAGAGAACTCGGCGTCTCTAACACACAAATTACTGAGGGAACGGCGTCTTAACACACGAAAAGCTGAGGGAACTCGGCGTCGCTAAATCACAAAATACTGAGGGAACTGGGCGTCTCTAACACACAAAATACTGAGGGAACGGTGCCTTAACACACAAAATGCTGAGGGAACTCGGCGTCTCTAACACTCAAAAACTTGAGGGAACTCAGCGTCTGTTACACACAAATTGCAGAGGGAACTCCGCGCCTCTAACACACAAAATACTGAGGGAACTCGGCGTCTCTAACACACAAAATACTGAGGGAACGGTGCCTTAACACACGAAATGCTGAGGGAACTCGGCGTCACTAACACACAAAATACTGAGGGAACTCGGCGTCTCTAACACACAAAATGCAGAGGGAACACCGCGCCTCTAACACACAAAATACTGAGGGAACTCGGCGCCTCTAACACACAAAATACTGAGGGAACGGTGCCTTAACACACAAAATGCTGAGGGAACTCGGCGTCTCTAACACACAAAATACTGAGGGTACTCGGCGTCTCTAACACACGAAATGCTGAGGGAACTCGGCGTCTCTAACACACAAAATAATGAGAGAACTAAGCGTCTCTAACACACAAAATACTGAGGGAACTCGGCGTCTCTAACACACAAAATACTGAGAAAACGGTGCCTTAACACACGAAATGCTGAGAGAACTCGGCGTCTCTAACACAGAAAATACTGAGGGAACTCGGCGTCTCTAACACATGAAATGCTGAGGGAACTCGGCGTCTCTAACACACAAAATACAGAGGGAACTCGGGGTCTCTAACACACGAAATGCTGAGGGAACTCGGCGTCTCTAACACACAAAATACAGAGGGAACTCGGGGTCTCTAACACACAAAATGCAGAGGGAACACCGCGCCTCTAACACACAAAATACTGAGGGTACTCGGCGTCTCTAATACACGAAATACTGAGGGAACTCGGCGTCTCTAACACACAAAATACAGAGGGAACTCGGCGTAGCTAACACACAAAATACTGAGGGAACGGCGTCTTAACACACAAAATACTGAGGGAACTCATCGTCTCTAACACACAAAATGCTGAGGGAACTCGGCGTCTCTAACACACAAAATACTGAGAGAACTCAGCGTCTCTAACACACAAAATACTGAGAGAACTCGGCGTCTCTAACACACAAATTACTGAGGGAACGGCGTCTTAACACACGAAAAGCTGAGGGAACTCGGCGTCGCTAAATCACAAAATACTGAGGGAACTGGGCGTCTCTAACACACAAAATACTGAGGGAACGGTGCCTTAACACACAAAATGCTGAGGGAACTCGGCGTCTCTAACACACAAAATGCTGAGGGAACGGCGTCATAACACACGAAATGCTGAGGGAACGGTGCCTTAACACACAAAATGCTGAGGGAACTCGGCGTCTCTAACACTCAAAAACTTGAGGGAACTCAGCGTCTGTTACACACAAATTGCAGAGGGAACTCCGCGCCTCTAACACACAAAATACTGAGGGAACTCGGCGTCTCTAACACACAAAATACTGAGGGAACGGTGCCTTAACACACGAAATGCTGAGGGAACTCGGCGTCACTAAGACACAAAATACTGAGGGAACTCGGCGTCTCTAACACACAAAATGCAGAGGGAACACCGCGCCTCTAACACACAAAATACTGAGGGAACTCGGCGCCTCTAACACACAAAATACTGAGGGAACGGTGCCTTAACACACAAAATGCTGAGGGAACTCGGCGTCTCTAACACAGAAAATACTGAGGGAACTCGGCGTCTCTAACACATGAAATGCTGAGGGAACTCGGCGTCTCTAACACACAAAATAATGAGAGAACTCGGCATCTCTAACACACAAAATACTGAGGGAACTCGGCGTCTCTAACACACAAAATACAGAGGGAACTTGGCGTCTCTAACACACAAAGTACAGAGGGAACTCGGCGTCTCTAACAGACAAAATACTGAGGGAACGGCGTCTTAACAGAGAAAATAC
Source organism: Hypanus sabinus (assembly GCF_030144855.1). Classification (NCBI taxonomy): domain Eukaryota; kingdom Metazoa; phylum Chordata; class Chondrichthyes; order Myliobatiformes; family Dasyatidae; genus Hypanus; species Hypanus sabinus. The sequence continues at coordinate 92,019,789 of NC_082714.1, read as the reverse complement.
TGAGGGAACTCGGCGTCTTACAAACAAAATACTGAGGGAACGGCGTCGCTAAATCACAAAATACTGAGGGAACTGGGCGTGTCTAAGACAAAAAATACTGAGGGAACTGGGCGTCTCTGACACACAAAATACCTAGAGAACGGCGTCTCTAACACACGAAATGCTGAGGGAACTCGGCGTCTCTAACAGACAAAATGCTGAGGGAACTCGGCATCTTAACACACACAATACTGAGGGAACGGCATCTTAACACGCAAAATACTGAGGGAACTCGGCGTCGCTAACACACACAATACTGAGGGAACGGTGCCTTAACACACGAAATACTGAGGGAACACCGCGCCTCTAACACACAAAATACTGAGGGAACTCGGCGTCTCTAACACACGAAATGCTGAGGGAACTCGGCGTCACTAACACACAAAATACTGAGGGAAATCGGCGTCTCTGACACACAAAATGCAGAGGGAACACCGCGCCTCTAACACACAAAATACTGAGGGAACTCGGCGCCTCTAACACACAAAATACTGAGGGAACGGTGCCTTAACACACGAAATGCTGAGGGAACTCGGCGTCTCTAACACAGAAAATACTGAGGGAACTCGGCGTCTCTAACACACGAAATGCTGAGGGAACTCGGCGTCACTAACACACAAAATACAGAGGGAACTCGGCGTCTCTAACACAGAAAATGCAGAGGGAACACCGCGCCTCTAATACACAAAATACTGAGGGAACTCGGCGTCTCTAACACACAAAATGCTGAGGGATCTTGGACTGTCTAACACACAAAATGCTGAGGGAACTCGGTGTCTCTAACACACAAAATACAGAGGGAACTCGGCGTCTCTAACACACGAAATGCTGAGGGAACTCGGCGTCTCTAACACACAAAATACTGAGGGAACGGTGCCTTAACACACAAAATGCTGAGGGAACTCGGCGTCTCTAACACACAAAATACTGAGGGAACTCGGCGTCTCTAACACACAAAATACTGAGGGAACTCGGCGTCTCTAACACATAAAACACTGAGGGAACGCTGCCTTAACACATGAAATGCTGAGGGAACTCGGCGTCTCTAACACACAAAATGCAGAGGGAACTAAGCGTCTCTAACACACAGAATGCAGAGGGAACTAAGCGTCTCTAACACACAAAATACTGAGGGAACTCGGCATCTCTAACACAGAAAATGCTGAGGGAACTCGGCGTCTCTAACACACAAAATACAGAGGGAACTCCGCGCCTCTAACACACAAAATACTGAGAGACCTCGGCGTCTCTAACACACAAAATACTGAGGGAACGGTGCCTTAACACACGAAATACTGAGGGAACTCGGCGTCTCTAACACAGAAAATACTGAGGGAACTCGGCGTCTCTAACACATGAAATGCTGAGGGAACTCGGCGTCACTTACACACAAAATACTGAGGGAACTCGGAGTCTCTAACAAATAAAACACTGAGGGAACGGTGCCTTAACAAACGAAATGCTGAGGACACTCGGCGTCTCTAACACACAAAATGCAGAGGGAACTAATCGTCTCTAACACACAAAATACTGAGGGAACTCGGCGTCTCTAACACACAAATTACTGAGGGAACTCGGCGTCTCTAACACACAAAATTCTGAGGGAACTCGGCGTCTCTAACACACAAAATACTGAGGGAACTCGGCATCTTACACACACAAAATTCTGAGGGAACTTTGCCTCTCTAACACACAAAATGCTGAGGGAACTCGGCGTATCTAACACTCAAAATGTTGAGGGAACTCGGCGTCCGTAACACACAAAATACTGAGGGAAAGGTGCCTTAACAGACGAAATACTGAGGGAACTCGGCGTCTCTAACACACGAAATGCTGAGGGAACTCGGCGTCTCTAACACACAAAATACAGAGGGAACTCGGGGTCTCTAACACACAAAATGCAGAGGGAACACCGCGCCTCTAACACACAGAATACTGAGGGAACTCGGCGGCTCTAACACACAAAATGCAGAGGGAACACCGCGCCTCTAACACACAAAATACTGAGGGTACTCGGAGTCTCTAATACACGAAATACTGAGGGAACTCGGCGTCTCTAACACACAAAATACAGAGGGAACTCGGCGTAGCTAACACACAAAATACTGAGGGAACGGCGTCTTAACACACAAAATACTGAGGGAACTCATCGTCTCTAACACACAAAATGCTGAGGGATCTCGGCGTCTCTAACACACAAAATACTGAGAGAACTCAGCGTCTCTAACACACAAAATACTGAGAGAACTCGGCGTCTCTAACACACAAATTACTGAGGGAACGGCGTCTTAACACACGAAATGCTGAGGGAACTCGGCGTCGCTAAATCACAAAATACTGAGGGAACTGGGCGTCTCTAACAGACGAAATGCTGACGGAACTCGGCGTCTCTAACACACAAAATACTGAGGGAACGGTGCCTTAACACACAAAATGTTGAGGGAACTCGGCGTCTCTAACACACAAAATACTGAGGGAACGGTGCCTTAACACACAAAATGTTGAGGGAACTCGGCTTCTCTAACACACAACATGCTGAGGGAACGGCGTCTTAACACACGAAATGCTGAGGGAACTCGGCGTCTCTAACACACGAAATACTGAGGGAACTGGGCGTCTCTGAAACACATAATTCTGAGAGAACGGCGTCGCTAACAGACGAAATGCTGAGGGAACTCGGCGTCTCTAACACACAAAATACTGAGGGAACGGTGCCTGTCTAACACACAAAATGCGGAGGGAACTCGGCCTCTCTAACACACAAAATACTGAGGGAACGGTGCCTTAACACACAAAATGCTGAGGGAACTCGGCGTCTCTAACACACAAAATACTGAGGGAACTCGGCGTCTCTAACACACGAAATGCTGACGGAACTCAGCGTCTCTAACACACAAAATACTGAGGGAACGGTGCCTTAACACACTAAAATGCTGAGGGAACTCGGCGTCTCTAACACACAAAATACTGTGGGAACGGCGTCTTAACACACAAAATACTGAGGGAACTCAGCGTCTCTAACACACAAAATGCTGAGGGAACTTGGCCTGTCGAACACACAAAATGCGGAGGGATCTCGGCGTCTCTAACACATAAAACACTGAGGGAACGGTGCCTTAACAAACGAAATGCTGAAGGAACTCGGCGTCTCTAACACACAAAATGCAGAGGGAACTAATCGTCTCTAACACACAAAATACTGAGGGAACTCAGCGTCTCTAACACACAAAATGCTGAGGAAACTCGGCGTCTCTAACAAACAAAGTACTGAGGGAACGGTGCCTTAACACACGAAATGCTGAGGGAACTCGGCGTCTCTAACACACAAAATACTGAGGGAACTCGGCGTCTCTAACACACAAAATTCTGAGGGAACTTGGCGTCTCTAACACACAAAATACTGAGGGAACTCGGCATCTTACACACACAAAATTCTGAGGGAACTTTGCCTCTCTAACACACAAAATGCTGAGGGAACTCGGCGTATCTAAGACTCAAAATGTTGAGGGAACTCGGCGTCCGTAACACACAAAATACTGAGGGAACGGTGCCTTAACACACGAAATGCTGAGGGAACTCGGTGTCTCTAACAGACAAAATACTGAGGGAACGGCGTCTTAACAGGCAAAATTCTGAGGGAACTCGGCGTCTTACACACACAAAACTCTGAGGGAACTTGGCCTCTCTAACACACAAAATGCTGAGAGAACTCGGCGTCTCTAACACTCAAAATGTTGAGGGAACTGGGCGTCTCTAACACACAAAATACTGAGGGAACGGTGCCTTAACACACGAAATTCTGAGGGAACTCGGCGTCTCTAACACACAAAATACTAAGGGAACGGCTACTTAACAGACAAAATTCTGAGGAAACTCGGCGTCTTACACGCACAAAATTTTGAGGGAACTTGGCCTCTCTAACACACAAAATGCTGAGGTAACTCGGCGTCTCTAACACACAAAATACTGAGGGAACGGTGCCTTAACACACAAAATGCTGAGGGAACTCGGCGTCTCTAACACACAAAATACTGAGGGAACTCGGCGTCTCTAACACACGAAATGCTGAGGGAACTCGGCGTCACTAACACACAAAATACTGAGGGAACTCGGTGTCTCTAACACACAAAATGCAGAGGGAACACCGCGCCTCTAACACACAAAATACTGAGGGAACTCGGCGCCTCTAACACACAAAATACTGAGGGAACGGTGCCTTAACACACGAAATGCTGAGGGAACTCGGCGTCACTTACACACAAAATACTGAGGGAACTTGGCCTGTCTAACACACAAAATGCGGAGGGATCTCGGCGTCTCTAACACACAAAATACTGTGGGAACTCGGCGTCTCTAACACACAAAATGCAGAGGGAACTAATCGTCTCTAACACACAAAATACTGAGGGAACTCGGCGTCTCTAACACACAAAATGCTGAGGGAACTCGGCGTCTCTAACACACAAAGTACTGAGGGAACTCGGCGTCTCTAACACACAAAATTCTGAGGGAACTCGGCGTCTCTAACACACAAAATACTGAGGGAACTCGGCATCTTACACACACAAAATTCTGAGGGAACTTTGCCTCTCTAACACACAAAATGCTGAGGGAACTCGTCGTACCTAACACTCAAAATGTTGAGGGAACTCGGCGTCCGTAACACACAAAATACTGAGGGAACGGTGCCTTAACACACGAAATGCTGAGGGAACTCGGTGTCTCTAACAGACAAAATACTGAGGGAACTCGGCGTCTCTAACACACAAAATACTGAGGGAACTCGGCGTCTTACACACACAAAATTCTGAGGGAACTTGGCCTCTCTAACACACAAAATGCTGAGGGAACTCGGCGTCTCTAACACTCAAAATGTTGAGGGAACTCGGCGTCTGTAACACACAAAATGCACAGGGAACTCCGCGCCTCTAACACACAAAATACTGAGGGAACTCGGCGTCTCTAACACACAAAATACTGAGGGAAAGGTGCCTTAACAGACGAAATACTGAGGGAACTCGGCGTCTCTAACACAGAAAATACTGAGGGAACTCGGAGTCTCTAACACAAGAAATGCTGAGGGAACTCGGCGTCACTAACACACAAAATACTGAGGGAACTCGGCGTCTCTAACACACAAAATGCAGAGGGAACACCGCGGCTCTAACACACAAAACACTGAGGGAACTCGGCGTCTCTAACACACAAAATACTGAGGGAACTGTGTGTCTCTGGCACACAAAATACTGAGGGAACGGTGCCTTAACACACGAAATGCTGAGGGAACTCGGCGTCTCTAACACACAAAATACTGAGGGATCTCGGCGTCTCTAACACACGAAATGCTGAGGGAACTAGGCGTCACTAACACACAAAATACAGAGGAAACTCGGCGTCTCTAACACACAAAATGCAGAGGGAACACCGCGCCTCTAACACACAGAATACTGAGGGAACTCGGCGCCTCTAACACACAAAATGCAGAGGGAACACCGCGCCTCTAACACACAAAATACTGAGGGTACTCGGCGTCTCTAATACACGAAATACTGAGGGAACTCGGCGTCTCTAACACACAAAATACAGAGGGAACTCGGCGTAGCTAACACACAAAATACTGAGGGAACGGCGTCTTAACACACAAAATACTGAGGGAACTCGGCGTCTCTAACACACAAAATACTGAGAGAACTCAGCGTCTCTAACACACAAAATACTGAGGGAACTCGGCGTCTCTAACACACAAAATACTGAGGGAACTCGGCGTCTCTAACACACAAAATACTGAGAGAACTCAGCGTCTCTAAAACACAAAATACTGAGGGAACTCGGCGTCTCTAACACACAAACTACAGAGTGAACTCGGCGTCTCTATCACAGACAATACTGTGGGAACGGCGTCTCTAACACACAAAATACTGAGGGCACGGCGTCTTAACACACAAAATACTGAGGGCACGGCGTCTTAACACACAAAATACTGAGGGAACTCGGCGTCGCTAAATCACAAAATACTGAGGAAACTGGGCGTCTCTAAGACAAAAAATACTGAGGGAACTGGGCGTTTCTGAAACACAAAATACTGAGAGAACGGCGTCGCTAACAGACGAAATGCTGAGGAACCCGGCGTCTCTAACGGACAAAATGCTGAGGGAACTCGGCATCTTAACACACACAATACTGAAGGAACGGCGTCTTAACACGCAAAATACTGAGGGAACTCAGCCTCGCTAACACACAAAATGCTGAGGGAACTTTGCCTGTCTAACACACAAAATGCGGAGGGAACTCGGCGTCTCTAACACACAAAATATTGAGGGAACTCGGCGTCTCTAACACACAAAATACTGAGGGAACTCGGCGCCTCTAACACACAAAATACTGAGGGAACGGTGCCTTAACACACGAAATGCTGAGGGAACGGCGTTTCTAACACACAAAATACTGAGGGTACTCGGTGTCTCTAACACACGAAATGCTGAGGGAACTCGGCGTCTCTAACACTCAAAATGTTGAGGGAACTCGGCGTCTGTTACACACAAATTGCAGAGGGAACTCCGCGCCTCTAACACACAAAATACTGAGGGAATTCGGCGTCTCTAACACACAAAATACTGAGGGAACGGTGCCTTAACACACGAAATGCTGAGGGATCTCGGCGTCTCTAACACACGAAATGCTGAGGGAACTCGGCGTCACTAACACACAAAATACTGAGGGAACTCGGCGTCTCTAACACACAAAATGCAGAGGGAACACCGCGCCACTAACACACAAAATACTGAGGGAACTCGGCGCCTCTAACACACAAAATACTGAGGGAACGGAGCCTTAACACACGAAATGCTGAGGGAACTCGGCGTCTCTAACACACAAAATACTGATGGTACTCGGCGTCTCTAACACACGAAATGCTGAGGGAAGTCGGCGTCTCTAACACACAAAATTATGAGAGAACTCGGCGTCTCTAACACACAAAATAGTGAGGGAACGGATTCTTAACAAACAAAATTCTGAGGAAACTCGGCGTCTCTAACACACAAAATACTGAGGGAACGGCGTCTTAACAGACAAAATTCTGAGGGAACTCGGCGTCTTACACACACAAAATTCTGAGGGAACTTGGCCTCTCTAACACACAAAATGCTGAGGGAACTCGGCGTCTCTAACACTCAAAATGTTGAGGGAACTCGGCGGCTGTTACACACAAATTGCACAGGGAACTCCGCGCCTCTGACACACAAATTACTGAGGGAACTCGGCGTCTCTAACACACAAAATACTGAGGGAACGGTGCCTTAACACACGAAATGCTGAGGGAACTCGGCGTCTCTAACACACAAAATACTGAAGGAACTCGGCGTCTCTAACACACGAAATGCTGAGGGAACTCGGCGTCAGTAACACACAAAATACTGAGGGAACTCGGCGTCTCTAAAACACAAAATGCAGAGGGAACACCACGCCTATAACACACAAAATACTGAGGGAACTCGGCGCCTCTAACACACAAAATATTGAGGGAACGGTGCCTTAACACACGAAATGCTGAGGGAACTCGGCGTCTCTAAAACACAAAATACTGAGGGTACTCAGCGTCTCTAACACACGAAATGCTGAGGGAACTCGGCTTCTCTAACACACAAAATAATGAGAGACCTTGGCGTCTCTAACACACAAAATAGTGAGGGAACGGAGTCTAAACAAACAAAATTCTGAGGGAACTCGGCGTCTCTAACACACAAAATACTGAGGGAACTCGGCATCTTAACACACACAATACTGAGGGAACGGCATCATAACACGCAAAATACTGAGGGAACTCGGCGTCGCTAACACACACAATACTGAGGGAACGGTGCATTAACACACAAAATAATGAGGGAATTCGGCATCTTACACACAAAATACTGAGGGAACACGGCGTCGCTAAGACACAAATTACTGAGAGAACTCAGCGTCTCTAACACACAAAACACTGAGGGAACTCGGCGTCTCTAACACACAAAATACAGAGGGAACTCGGCGTCTCTAACACACAAAATACTGAGGGAACGGCGTCTTAACACACAAAATACTGAGGGAACTCGGCGTCTTACAAACAAAATACTGAGGGAACTCGGCGTCGCTAAATCACAAAATACTGAGGGAACTGGGCGTGTCTAAGACAAAAAATACTGAGGGAACTGGGCGTCTCTGACACACAAAATACCTAGAGAACGGCGTCTCTAACACACAAAATACTGAGGGAACTCGGCGTCTCTAACACACGAAATGCTGAGGGAACTCGGCGTCACTAACACACAAAATACTGAGGGAACTCGGTGTCTCTAACACACAAAATGCAGAGGGAACACCGCGCCTCTAACACACAAAATACTGAGGGAACTCGGCGCCTCTAACACACAAAATACTGAGGGAACGGTGCCTTAACACACGAAATGCTGAGGGAACTCGGCGTCACTTACACACAAAATACTGAGGGAACATGGCCTGTCTAACACACAAAATGCGGAGGGATCTCGGCGTCTCTAACACACAAAATACTGAGGGAACTCGGCGTCTCTAACATATAAAATACTGAGGGAACGGTGCCTTAACAAACGAAATGCTGAGGGAACTCGGCGTCTCTAACACACAAAATGCAGAGGGAACTAATCGTCTCTAACACACAAAATACTGAGGGAACGGCGTCTTAACACACAAAATACTGAGGGAACTCGGCGTCTCTAACACACGAAATGCTGAAGGAACTCGGCGTCACTAACACACAAAATACTGAGGGAACTCGGCGTCTCTAACACACAAAATGCAGAGGGAACACCGCGCCACTAACACACAAAATACTGAGGGAACTCGGCGCCTCTAACACACAAAATACTGAGGGAACGGAGCCTTAACACACAAAATGCTGAGGGAACTTTGCCTGTCTAACACACAAAATGCGGAGGGAACTCGGCGTCTCTAACACACAAAATATTGAGGGAACTCGGCGTCTCTAACACACAAAATACTGAGGGAACTCGGCGCCTCTAACACACAAAATACTGAGGGAACGGTGCCTTAACACACGAAATGCTGAGGGAACTCGGCGTTTCTAACACACAAAATACTGAGGGTACTCGGTGTCTCTAACACACGAAATGCTGAGGGAACTCGGCGTCTCTAACACTCAAAATGTTGAGGGAACTCGGCGTCTGTTACACACAAATTGCAGAGGGAACTCCGCGCCTCTAACACACAAAATACTGAGGGAACTCGGCGTCTCTAACACACAAAATACTGAGGGAACGGTGCCTTAACACACGAAATGCTGAGGGATCTCGGCGTCTCTAACACACGAAATGCTGAGGGAACTCGGCGTCACTAACACACAAAATACTGAGGGAACTCGGCGTCTCTAACACACAAAATGCAGAGGGAACACCGCGCCACTAACACACAAAATACTGAGGGAACTCGGCGCCTCTAACACACAAAATACTGAGGGAACGGAGCCTTAACACACAAAATGCTGAGGGAACTCGGCGTCTCTAACACACAAAATACTGATGGTACTCGGCGTCTCTAACACACGAAATGCTGAGGGAACTAATCGTCTCTAACACACAAAATACTGAGGGAACGGCGTCTTAACACACAAAATACTGAGGGAACTCGGCGTCTCTAACACACAAAATACTGAGAGAACTCAGCGTCTCTAACACACAAAATACTGAGGGAACTCGGCGTCTCTAACACACAAAATACTGAGGGAACTCGGCGTCTCTAACACACAAAATACTGAGAGAACTCAGCGTCTCTAAAACACAAAATACTGAGGGAACTCGGCGTCTCTAACACACAAAATACAGAGTGAACTCGGCGTCTCTAACGCAGACAATACTGTGGGAACGGCGTCTCTAACACACAAAATACTGAGGGCACGGCGTCTTAACACACAAAATACTGAGGGCACGGCGTCTTAACACACAAAATACTGAGGGAACTCGGCGTCGCTAAATCACAAAATACTGAGGAAACTGGGCGTCTCTAAGACAAAAAATACTGAGGGAACTGGGCGTTTCTGAAACACAAAATACTGAGAGAACGGCGTCGCTAACAGATGAAATGCTGAGGAACCCGGCGTCTCTAACGGACAAAATGCTGAGGGAACTCGGCATCTTAACACACACAATACTGAAGGAACGGCGTCTTAACACGCAAAATACTGAGGGAACTCAGCCTCGCTAACACACAAAATGCTGAGGGAACTTTGATTGTCTAACACACAAAATGCGGAGGGAAATCGGCGTCTCTAACACACAAAATACTGAGGGAACTCCGCGTCTCTAACACACGAAATGCTGACGGACCTCGGCGTCTCTAACACACAAAATGCTGAGGGAACGGTGCCTTAACACACAAAATGCTGAGGGAACTCGGCGTCTCTAACACACAAAATACTGTGGGAATGGCGTCTTAACACACAAAATACTGAGGGAACTCAGCGTCTCTAACACACAAAATGCTGAGGGAACTTGGCCTGTCTAACACACAAAATGCGGAGGGATCTCGGCGTCTCTAACACACAAAATACTGAGGGAACTCGGCGTCTCTAACACATAAAACACTGAGGGAACGGTGCCTTAACCAACGAAATGCTGAGGGAACTCGGCGTCTCTAACACACAAAATGCAGAGGGAACTAATCGTCTCTAACACACAAAATATTGAGGGAACTCGGCATATCTAACACACAAAATGCTGAGGGAACTCGGCGTCTCTAACAAAGAAAGTACTGAGGGAACGGTGCCTTAACACACGAAATGCTGAGGGAACTCGGCGTCTCTAACACACAAAATACTGAGGGAACTCGGCGTCTCTAACACACAAAATTCTGAGGGAACTCGGCGTCTCTAACACACAAAATACTGAGGGAACTCGGCATCTTACACACACAAAATTCTGAGGGAACTTTGCCTCTCTAACACACAAAATGCTGAGGGAACTCGGCGTATCTAACACTCAAAATGTTGAGGGAACTCGGCGTCCGTAACACACAAAATACTTAGGGAACGGTGCCTTAACACACGAAATGCTGAGGGAGCTCGGTGTCTCTAACAGACAAAATATTGAGGGAACTCGGCGTCTCTAACACACGAAATGCAGAGGGAACACCGCGCCTCTAACACACAAAATACTGAGGGAACTCGGCGCCTCTAACACACAAAATACTGAGGGAACGGTGCCTTAACACACGAAATGCTGAGGGAACTCGGCGTTTCTAACACACAAAATACTGAGGGTACTCGGTGTCTCTAACACACGAAATGCTGAGGGAACTCGGCGTCTCTAACACTCAAAATGTTGAGGGAACTCGGCGTCTGTTACACACAAATTGCAGAGGGAACTCCGCGCCTCTAACACACAAAATACTGAGGGAACTCGGCGTCTCTAACACACAAAATACTGAGGGAACGGTGCCTTAACACATGAAATGCTGAGGGATCTCGGCGTCTCTAACACACGAAATGCTGAGGGAACTCGGCGTCACTAACACACAAAATACTGAGGGAACTCGGCGTCTCTAACACACAAAATGCAGAGGGAACACCGCGCCACTAACACACAAAATACTGAGGGAACTCGGCGCCTCTAACACACAAAATACTGAGGGAACGGAGCCTTAACACACGAAATGCTGAGGGAACTCGGCGTCTCTAAAACACAAAATACTGAGGGTACTCAGCGTCTCTAACACACGAAATGCAGAGGGAAGACCGCGCCTCTAACACACAAAATACTGAGGGAACTCGGCGCCTCTAACACACAAAATACTGAGGGAACGGTGCCTTAACACACGAAATGCTGAGGGTACTCGGCGTCAGTAAAACACAAAATACTGAGGGAACTCGGCGTCTCTAAAACACAAAATGCAGAGGGAACACCACGCCTATAACACACAAAATACTGAGGGAACTCGGCGCCTCTAACACACAAAATACTGAGGGAACGGTGCCTTAACACACGAAATGCTGAGGGAACTCGGCATCTCTAAAACACAAAATACTGAGGGTACTCAGCGTCTCTAACACACGAAATGCTGAGGGAACTCGGCGTCTCTAACACACAAAATACTGAGGGAACTCGGCGTCTCTAACACACGAAATGCTGAGGGAACTCGGCGTCAGTAACACACAAAATACTGAGGGAACTCGGCGTCTCTAAAACACAAAATGCAGAGGGAACACCACGCCTATAACACACAAAATGCTGAGGGAACTCGGCGTCTCTAACACACAAAATACTGAGGGAACTCGGCGTCTCTAACACACAAAATTCTGAGGGAACTCGGCGTCTTACACACACAAAATTCTGAGGGAACTTGGCCTCTCTAACACACAAAATGCTGAGGGAACTCGGCGTCTCTAACACTCAAAATGTTGAGGGAACTCGGCGGCTGTTACACACAAATTGCACAGGGAACTCCGCGCCTCTGACACACAAATTACTGAGGGAACTCGGCGTCTCTAACACACAAAATACTGAGGGAACGGTGCCTTAACACACGAAATGCTGAGGGAACTCGGAGTCTCTAACACACAAAATACTGAGGGAACTCGGCGTCTCTAACACACGAAATGCTGAGGGAACTCGGCGTCAGTAACACACAAAATACTGAGGGAACTCGGCGTCTCAAAAACACAAAATGCAGAGGGAACACCACGCCTATAACACACAAAATACTGAGGGAAATCGGCGCCTCTAACACACAAAATACTGAGGGAACGGTGCCTTAACACACGAAATGCTGAGGGAACTCGGCGTCTCTAAAACACAAAATACTGAGGGTACTCAGCGTCTCTAACACACGAAATGCAGAGGGAACACCGCGCCTCTAACACACAAAATACTGAGGGAACTCGGCGCCTCTAACACACAAAATACTGAGGGAACGGTGCCTTAACACACGAAATGCTGAGGGAACTCGGCGTTTCTAACACACAAAATACTGAGGGTACTCGGTGTCTCTAACACACGAAATGCTGAGGGAACTCGGCGTCTCTAACACTCAAAATGTTGAGGGAACTCGGCGTCTGTTACACACAAATTGCAGAGGGAACTCCGCGCCTCTAACACACAAAATACTGAGGGAACTCGGCGTCTCTAACACACAAAATACTGAGGGAACGGTGCCTTAACACACGAAATGCTGAGGGATCTCGGCGTCTCTAACACACGAAATGCTGAGGGAACTCGGCGTCACTAACACACAAAATACTGAGGGAACTCGGCGTCTCTAACACACAAAATGCAGAGGGAACACCGCGCCACTAACACACAAAATACTGAGGGAACTCGGCGCCACTAACACACAAAATACTGAGGGAACGGAGCCTTAACACACGAAATGCTGAGGGAACTCAGCGTCTCTAACACACAAAATACTGATGGTACTCGGCGTCTCTAACACACGAAATGCTGAGGGAAGTCGGCGTCTCTAACACACAAAATAATGAGAGAACTCGGCGTCTCTAACACACAAAATAGTGAGGGAACGGATTCTTAACAAACAAAATTCTGAGGAAACTCGGCGTCTCTAACACACAAAATACTGAGGGAACGGCGTCTTAACAGACAAAATTCTGAGGGAACTCGTCGTCTTACACACACAAAATTCTGAGGGAACATGGCCTCTCTAACACACAAAATGCTGAGGGAACTCGGCGTCTCTAACACTCAAAATGTTGAGGGAACTCGGCGGCTGTTACACACAAATTGCACAGGGCACTCCGCGCCTCTGACACACAAATTACTGAGGGAACTCGGCGTCTCTAACACACAAAATACTGAGGGAACGGTGCCTTAACACACGAAATGCTGAGGGAACTCGGCGTCTCTAACACACAAAATACTGAGGGAACTCGGCGTCTCTAACACACGAAATGCTGAGGGAACTCGGCGTCAGTAATACACAAAATACTGAGGGAACTCGGCGTCTCTAAAACACAAAATGCAGAGGGAACACCACGCCTATAACACACAAAATACTGAGGGAACTCGGCGCCTCTAACACACAAAATACTGAGGGAACGGTGCCTTAACACACGAAATGCTGAGGGAACTCGGCATCTCTAAAACACAAAATACTGAGGGTACTCAGCGTCTCTAACGCACGAAATGCTGAGGGAACTCGGCGTCTCTAACACACAAAATACTGAGGGAACTCGGCGTCTCTAACACACGAAATGCTGAGGGAACTCGGCGTCAGTAACACACAAAATACTGAGGGAACTCGGCGTCTCTAAAACACAAAATGCAGAGGGAAGACCACGCCTATAACACACAAAATGCTGAGGGAACTCGGCGTCTCTAACACACAAAATACTGAGGGAACTCGGCGTCTCTAACACACAAAATTCTGAGGGAACTCGGCGTCTCTAACACACAAAATACTGAGGGAACTCGGCATCTTACACACACAAAATTCTGAGGGAACTTTGCCTCTCTAACACACAAAATGCTGAGGGAACTCGGCGTATCTAACACTCAAAATGTTGAGGGAACTCGGCGTCCGTAACACACAAAATACTGAGGGAACGGTGCCTTAACACACGAAATGCTGAGGGAGCTCGGTGTCTCTAACAGACAAAATATTGAGGGAACTCGGCGTCTCTAACACACAAAATGCAGAGGGAACACAGCGCCTCTAACACACAAAATACTGAGGGAACTCGGCGCCTCTAACACACAAAATACTGAGGGAATGGTGCCTTAACACACGAAATGCTGAGGGAACTCAGCGTTTCTAACACACAAAATACTGAGGGTACTCGGTGTCTCTAACACACGAAATGCTGAGGGAACTCGGCGTCTCTAACACTCAAAATGTTGAGGGAACTCGGCGTCTGTTACACACAAATTGCAGAGGGAACTCCGCGCCTCTAACACACAAAATACTGAGGGAACTCGGCGTCTCTAACACACAAAATACTGAGGGAACGGTGCCTTAACACACGAAATGCTGAGGGATCTCGGCGTCTCTAACACACGAAATGCTGAGGGAACTCGGCGTCACTAACACACAAAATACTGAGGGAACTCGGCGTCTCTAACACACAAAATACTGAGGGAACTCGGCGCATCTAACACACAAAATACTGAGGGAACGGAGCCTTAACACACGAAATGCTGAGGGAACTCGGCGTCTCTAACACACAAAATACTGATGGTACTCGGCGTCTCTAACACACGAAATGCTGAGGGAAGTCGGCGTCTCTAACACACAAAATAATGAGAGAACTCGGCGTCTCTAACACACAAAATAGTGAGGGAACGGATTCTTAACAAACAAAATTCTGAGGAAACTCGGCGTCTCTAACACACAAAATACTGAGGGAACGGCGTCTTAACAGACAAAATTCTGAGGGAACTCGGCGTCTTACACACACAAAATTCTGAGGGAACTTGGCCTCTCTAACACACAAAATGCTGAGGGAACTCGGCGTCTCTAACACTCAAAATGTTGAGGGAACTCGGCGGCTGTTACACACAAATTGCACAGGGAACTCCGCGCCTCTGACACACAAATTACTGAGGGAACTCGGCGTCTCTAACACACAAAATACTGAGGGAACGGTGCCTTAACACACGAAATGCTGAGGGAACTCGGCGTCTCTAACACACAAAATACTGAGGGAACTCGGCGTCTCTAACACACGAAATGCTGAGGGAACTCGGCGTCAGTAACACACAAAATACTGAGGGAACTCGGCGTCTCTAAAACACAAAATGCAGAGGGAACACCACGCCTATAACACACAAAATACTGAGGGAACTCGGCGCCTCTAACACACAAAATACTGAGGGAACGGTGCCTTAACACACGAAATGCTGAGGGAACTCGGCGTCTCTAAAACACAAAATACTGAGGGTACTCAGCGTCTCTAACACACGAAATGCAGAGGGAACACCGCGCCTCTAACACACAAAATACTGAGGGAACTCGGCGCCTCTAACACACAAAATACTGAGGGAACGGTGCCTTAACACACGAAATGCTGAGGGAACTCGGCGTTTCTAACACACAAAATACTGAGGGTACTCGGTGTCTCTAACACACGAAATGCTGAGGGAACTCGGCGTCTCTAACACTCAAAATGTTGAGGGAACTCGGCGTCTGTTACACACAAATTGCAGAGGGAACTCCGCGCCTCTAACACACAAAATACTGAGGGAACTCGGCGTCTCTAACACACAAAATACTGAGGGAACGGTGCCTTAACACACGAAATGCTGAGGGATCTCGGCGTCTCTAACACACGAAATGCTGAGGGAACTCGGCGTCACTAACACACAAAATACTGAGGGAACTCGGCGTCTCTAACACACAAAATGCAGAGGGAACACCGCGCCACTAACACACAAAATACTGAGGGAACTCGGCGCCTCTAACACACAAAATACTGAGGGAACGGAGCCTTAACACACGAAATGCTGAGGGAACTCGGCGTCTCTAACACACAAAATACTGATGGTACTCGGCGTCTCTAACACACGAAATGCTGAGGGAAGTCGGCGTCTCTAACACACAAAATAATGAGAGAACTCGGCGTCTCTAACACACAAAATAGTGAGGGAACGGATTCTTAACAAACAAAATTCTGAGGAAACTCGGCGTCTCTAACACACAAAATACTGAGGGAACGGCGTCTTAACAGACAAAATTCTGAGGGAACTCGGCGTCTTACACACACAAAATTCTGAGGGAACTTGGCCTCTCTAACACACAAAATGCTGAGGGAACTCGGCGTCTCTAACACTCAAAATGTTGAGGGAACTCGGCGGCTGTTACACACAAATTGCACAGGGAACTCCGCGCCTCTGACACACAAATTACTGAGGGAACTCGGCGTCTCTAACACACAAAATACTGAGGGAACGGTGAATTAACACACGAAATGCTGAGGGAACTCGGCGTCTCTAACACACAAAATACTGAGGGAACTCGGCGTCTCTAACACACGAAATGATGAGGGAACTCGGCGTCAGTAACACACAAAATACTGAGGGAACTCGGCGTCTCTAAAACACAAAATGCAGAGGGAACACCACGCCTATAACACACAAAATACTGAGGGAACTCGGCGCCTCTAACACACAAAATACTGAGGGAACGGTGCCTTAACACACGAAATGCTGAGGGAACTCGGCGTCTCTAAAACACAAAATACTGAGGGTACTCAGCGTCTCTAACACACGAAATGCTGAGGGAACTCGGCTTCTCTAACACACAAAATAGTGAGGGAACGGAGTCTAAACAAACAAAATTCTGAGGGAACTCGGCGTCTCTAACACACAAAATACTGAGGGAACTCGGCATCTTAACACACACAATACTGAGGGAACGGCATCTTAACACGCAAAATACTGAGGGAACTCGGCGTCGCTAACACACACAATACTGAGGGAACGGTGCATTAACACACAAAATAATGAGGGAATTCGGCATCTTACACACAAAATACTGAGGGAACACGGCGTCGCTAAGACACAAAATACTGAGAGAACTCAGCGTCTCTAACACACAAAATACTGAGAGAACTCAGCGTCTCTAACACACAAAACACTGAGGGAACTCGGTGTCTCTAACACACAAAATACTGAGGGAACGGCGTCTTAACACACAAAATACTGAGCGAACTCGGCGTCTTACAAACAAAATACTGAGGGAACTCGGCGTCGCTAAATCACAAAATACTGAGGGAACTGGGCGTGTCTAAGACAAAAAATACTGAGGGAACTCGGCGTCTCTGACACACAAAATACCTAGAGAACGGCGTCTCTAACACACACAATACTGAGGGAACGGTGCCTTAACACACGAAATGCTGAGAGAACTCGGTGTCTCTAACACACAAAATACTGAGGGAACTCGGAGTCTCTAACACACGAAATGCTAAGGGAACTTGGCGTCTCTAACACACAAAATAATGAGAGAACTCGGCATCTCTAACACACAAAATACAGAGGGAACTCGGCATCTTACACACACAAAATTCTGAGGGAACTTTGCCTCTCTAACACACAAAATGCTGAGGGAACTCGGCGTCCGTAACACACAAAATACTGAGGGAACCGTGCCTTAACACACGAAATGCTGAGGGAACTCGGTGTCTCTAACAGACAAAATACTGAGGGAACTCGGCGTCTCTAACACACAAAATACTGAGGGAACTCGGCGTCTTACACACACAAAATTCTGAGGGAACTTGGCCTCTCTAACACACAAAATGCTGAGGGAACTCGGCGTCTCGAACACTCAAAATGTTGAGGGAACTCGGCGGCTGTTACACACAAATTGCACAGGGAACTCCGCGCCTCTGACACACAAATTACTGAGGGAACTCGGCGTCTCTAACACACAAAATGTTGAGGGAACTCGGCGTCTGTAACACACAAAATGCACAGGGAACTCCGCGCCTCTAACACACAAAATACTGAGGGAACTCGGCGTCTCTAACACACAAAATACTGAGGGAAAGGTGCCTTAACAGACGAAATACTGAGGGAACTCGGCGTCTCTAACACACAAAATGCAGAGGGAACACCGCGCCTCTAACACACAAAACACTGAGGGAACTCGGCGTCACTAACACACAAAATACTGAGGGAACTCGGCGTCTCTAACACACAAAATGCAGAGGGAACACCGCGCCTGTAACACACAAAACACTGAGGGAACTCGGCGTCTCTAACACACAAAATACTGAGGGAACTGTGTGTCTCTGGCACACAAAATACTGAGGGAACTCGGCGTCTCTAACACACAAAATGCAGAGGGAACACCGCGCCTCTAACACACAAAACACTGAGGGAACTCGGCGTCACTAACACACAAAATACTGAGGGAACGGCGTCTTAACACACAAAATACTGAGGGAACTGGCATCTCTAACACACAAAATACTGAGAGAACTCAGCGTCTCTAACACACAAAATGCAGAGGGAACACCGCGCCTCTAACACACAGAATACTGAGGGAACTCGGCGCCTCTAACACACAAAATGCAGAGGGAACACCGCGCCTCTAACACACAAAATACTGAGGGTACTCGGCGTCTCTAACACACAAAATACTGAGGGAACTCGGCATCTTACACACACAAAATTCTGAGGGAACTTTGCCTCTCTAACACACAAAATGCTGAGGGAACTCGGCGTATCTAACACTCAAAATGTTGAGGGAACTCGGCGTCCGTAACACACAAAATACTGAGGGAACGGTGCCTTAACACACGAAATGCTGAGGGAGCTCGGTGTCTCTAACAGACAAAATATTGAGGGAACTCGGCGTCTCTAACACACAAAATGCAGAGGGAACACCGCGCCTCTAACACACAAAATACTGAGGGAACTCGGCGCCTCTAACACACAAAATACTGAGGGAACGGTGCCTTAACACACGAAATGCTAAGGGAACTCGGCGTTTCTAACACACAAAATACTGAGGGAACGGCGTCTTAACACACAAAATACTGAGGGAACTCGGCGTCTTACAAACAAAATACTGAGGGAACTCGGCGTCGCTAAATCACAAAATACTGAGGGAACTGGGCGTGTCTAAGACAAAAAATACTGAGGGAACTCGGCGTCTCTGACACACAAAATACCTAGAGAACGGCGTCTCTAACACACACAATACTGAGGGAACGGTGCCTTAACACACGAAATGCTGAGAGAACTCGGTGTCTCTAACACACAAAATACTGAGGGAACTCGGAGTCTCTAACACACGAAATGCTAAGGGAACTTGGCGTCTCTAACACACAAAATAATGAGAGAACTCGGCATCTCTAACACACAAAATACAGAGGGAACTCGGCATCTTACACACACAAAATTCTGAGGGAACTTTGCCTCTCTAACACACAAAATGCTGAGGGAACTCGGCGTCCGTAACACACAAAATACTGAGGGAACCGTGCCTTAACACACGAAATGCTGAGGGAACTCGGTGTCTCTAACAGACAAAATACTGAGGGAACTCGGCGTCTCTATCACACAAAATACTGAGGGAACTCGGCGTCTTACACACACAAAATTCTGAGGGAACTTGGCCTCTCTAACACACAAAATGCTGAGGGAACTCGGCGTCTCTAACACTCAAAATGTTGAGGGAACTCGGCGGCTGTTACACACAAATTGCACAGGGAACTCCGCGCCTCTGACACACAAATTACTGAGGGAACTCGGCGTCTCTAACACACAAAATGTTGAGGGAACTCGGCGTCTGTAACACACAAAATGCACAGGGAACTCCGCGCCTCTAACACACAAAATACTGAGGGAACTCGGCGTCTCTATCACACAAAATACTGAGGGAAAGGTGCCTTAACAGACGAAATACTGAGGGAACTCGGCGTCTCTAACACAGAAAATATTGAGGGAACTCGGAGTCTCTAACACACGAAATGCTGAGGGAACTCGGCGTCACTAACACACAAAATACTGAGGGAACTCGGCGTCTCTAACACACAAAATGCAGAGGGAACACCGCGCCTGTAACACACAAAACACTGAGGGAACTCGGCGTCTCTAACACACAAAATACTGAGGGAACTGTGTGTCTCTGGCACACAAAATACTGAGGGAACTCGGCGTCTCTAACACACAAAATGCAGAGGGAACACCGCGCCTCTAACACACAAAACACTGAGGGAACTCGGCGTCACTAACACACAAAATACTGAGGGATCTCGGCGTCTCTAACACATGAAATGCTGAGGGAACTAGGCGTCACTAACACACAAAATACAGAGGGAACTCGGCGTCTCTAACACACAAAATGCAGAGGGAACACCGCGCCTCTAACACACAGAATACTGAGGGAACTCGGCGCCTCTAACACACAAAATGCAGAGGGAACACCGCGCCTCTAACACACAAAATACTGAGGGTACTCGGCGTCTCTAATACACGAAACACTGAGGGAACTCGGCATCTCTAACACACAAAATACAGAGGGAACTCAGCGTAGCTAACACACAAAATACTGAGGGAACGGCGTCTTAACACACAAAATACTGAGGGAACTGGCGTCTCTAACACACAAAATACTGAGAGAACTCAGCGTCTCTAACACACAAAATACTGAGGGAACTCGGCGTCTCTAACACACAAAATACTGAGGGAACTCGGCGTCGCTAAATCACAAAATACTGAGGAAACTGGGCGTCTCTAAGACAAAAAATACTGAGGGAACTGGGCGTTTCTGAAACACAAAATACTGAGAGAACGGCGTCGCTAACAGACGAAATGCTGAGGGAACTCGGCGTCTCTAACACACAAAATACTGAGGGAACGGTGCCTTAACACACAAAATGCTGAGGGAACTCGGCGTCTCTAACACACAAAATACTGAGGGAACGGCGTCTTAACACACAAAATACTGAGGGAACTCGGCGTCTCTAACACACAAAATGCTGAGGGAACTTGGCCTGTCTAACACACAATATGCGGAGGGAGCTCGGCGTCTCAAAAACACAAAATACTGAGGGAACTCGGCGTCTCTAACAGACGAAATGCTGAGGGAACTCGGCGTCTCTAACACACAAAATACTGAGGGAACGGTGCCTTAACACACAAAATGCTGAGGGAACTCGGCGTCTCTAACACACAAAATACTGAGGGAACGGCGTCTTACACAAAATACTGAGGGAACTCGGCGTCTCTAACACACAAAATGCTGAGGGAACTTGGCCTGTCTAACACACAATATGCGGAGGGAGCTCGGCGTCTCAAAAACACAAAATACTGAGGGAACTCGGCGTCTCTAACACACGAAATGCTGAGGGAACTCGGCGTCTCTAACACACAAAATACTGAGGGAACGGTGCCTTAACACACAAAATGCTGAGGGAACTCGGCGTCTCTAACACACAAAATACTGAGGGAACTCGGCGTCTCTAACGCACAAAATGCTGAGGGAACTTGGCCTATCTAACACACAAAATGCGGAGGGAACTCGGCGTCTCTAACACACAAAATACTGAGGGAACTCGGCGTCTCTGACACACAAAATACTGAGAGAACGGCGTCTCTAACACACGAAATGCTGAGGGAACTCGGCGTCTCGAACACACAAAATACTGAGGGAACGGCGTCTTAACAGACAAAATTCTGAGGGAACTCGGCGTCTCTAACACACAAAATACTGAGGTAACAGTGCCTTAACACACGAAATGCTGAGGGAACTCGGCGTCTCTAACACAGAAAATACTGAGGGAACTCGGCGTCTCTAACACACGAAATGCTGAGGGAACTCGGCGTCACTAACACACAAAATACTGAGGGAACTCGGCGTCTCTAACACACAAAATGCAGAGGGAACACCGCGCCTCTAACACACAAAATACTGAGGGAACTCGGCGTCTCTAACACACAAAATACTGACGGAACTCGGCGTCTCTAACAGACGAAATGCTGAGGGAACTCAGCGTCTCTAACACACAAAATGCAGAGGGAACACCGCGCCTCTAACACACAAAATACTGAGGGAACTCGGCGTCTCTAACACACAAAATACTGACGGAACTCGGCGTCTCTAACAGACGAAATGCTGAGGGAACTCAGCGACTCTAACACACAAAATACTGAGGGAACTCGGCGTCTCTAACACATAAAACACTGAGGGAACGGTGCCTTAACACATGAAATGCTGAGGGAACTCGGCGTCTCTAACACACAAAATGCAGAGGGAACTAAGCGTCTCTAACACACAAAATACTGAGGGAACTCGGCGTCTCTAACACACAAAATGCTGAGGGAACTCGGCGTCTCTATCACACAAAATACAGAGGGAACTCCGCGCCTCTAACACACAAAATACTGAGGGAACTCGGCATCTCTAACACACAAAATACTGAGGGAACGGTGCCTTAACACACGAAATACTGAGGGAAGTCGGCGTCTCTAACACAGAAAATACTGAGGGAACTCGGCGTCTCGAACACACGAAATGCTGAGGGAACTCGGCGTCACTAACACACAAAATTCTGAGGGACCTCGGCGTCTCTAACACACAAAATGCAGAGGGAACACCGCGCCTCTAACACACAAAATACTGAGGGACCTCGGCGTCTCTAACACACAAAATACTGAGGGAACGGTGCCTTAACACACGAAATGCTGAGGGAACTCGGCGTCTCTAACACACCAAAAACTGAGGGAACTCGGCGTCTCTAAAACACAAAATAATGAGAGAAAGCGGCATCTCTAACACACAAAATACTGAGGGAACTCGGCGTCTCTAAGACACAAAATACTGAGGGAATGGCGTCTTAACACACAAAATACTGAGGGAAATGTGTGTATCTGACACACAATATACTGAGGGAACTCGGCGTCTCTAACACACAAAATACTGAGGGAACTCGGCGTCTTACACACACAAAACTCTGAGGGAACTTGGCCTCTCTAACACACAAAATGCTGAGAGAACTCGGCGTCTCTAACACTCAAAATGTTGAGGGAACTCGGCGTCTTACACACACAAAACTCTGACGGAACTCGGCGTCTCTAACACACGAAATGCTGAGGGAACTCGGCGTCGCTAACGCACAAAATACTGAGGGAACGGTGCCTTAACACACAAAATGCTGAGGGAACTCGGCGTCTCTAACACACACAATACTGAGGGAACGGCGTCTTAACACACAAAATACTGAGGGATCTCGGCGTCTCTAACACACAAAATGCTGAGGGAACATGGCCTGTCTAACACACAATATGCGGAGGGAGCTCGGCGTCTCAAAAACACAAAATACTGAGGGAACTCGGCGTCTCTAACACACGAAATGCTGAGGGAACTCGGCGTCTCTAACACACAAAATACTGAGGGAACGGTGCCTTAACACATGAAATGCTGAGGGAACTCGGTGTCTCTAACGCACAAAATGCAGAGGGAACTAAGCGTCTCTAACACACAAAATATTGAGGGAACTCGGCGTCTCTAACGCACAAAATACTGAGGGAACGGTGCCTTAACACACGAAATGCTGAGGGAACTCGGCGTCTCTAACAAACAAAATACTGAGGGAACTCGGCGTCTCTAACACACGAAATGCTGAGGGAACTCGGCGTCTCTAACGCACAAAATACTGAGGGAAAGGTGCCTTAGCACACAAAATGCTGAGGGAACTCGGCGTCTCTAACACACAAAATACTGAGGGAACGGCGTCTTAACACACAAAATACTGAGGGAACTCGGCGTCTCTAACACACAAAATGCTGAGGGAACTTGGCCTGTCTAACACACAATATGCGGAGGGAGCTCGGCGTCTCAAAAACACAAAATACTGAGGGAACTCGGCGTCTCTAACACACGAAATGCTGAGGGAACTCGGCGTCTCTAACACACGAAATGCTGAGGGAACTCGGCGTCTCTAACACACGAAATGCTGAGGGAACTCGGCGTCTCTAACACACAAAATTCTGAGAGAACGGTGTCTCTAACACATGAAATGCTGAGGGAACTCGGCGTCTCGAACACACAAAATACTGAGGGAACGGCGTCTTAACAGACAAAATTCTGAGGGAACTCGGCGTCTCTAACACACAAAATACTGAGGTAACAGTGCCTTAACACACGAAATGCTGAGGGAACTCGGCGTCTCTAACACAGAAAATACTGAGGGAACTCGGCGTCTCTAACACACGAAATGCTGAGGGAACTCGGCGTCACTAACACACAAAATACTGAGGTAACAGTGCCTTAACACACGAAATGCTGAGGGAACTCGGCGTCTCTAACACAGAAAATACTGAGGGAACTCGGCGTCTCTAACACACGAAATGCTGAGGGAACTCGGCGTCACTAACACACAAAATACTGAGGGAACTCGGCGTCTCTAACACACAAAATGCAGAGGGAACACCGCGCCTCTAACACACAAAATACTGAGGGAACTCGGCGTCTCTAACACACAAAATACTGAGGGAACAGTGCCTTAACACACGAAATGCTGAGGGAACTCGGCGTCTCTAACACACAAAATACTGACGGAACTCGGCGTCTCTAACAGACGAAATGCTGAGGGAACTCAGCGTCTCTAACACACAAAATACTGAGGGAACTCGGCGTCTCTAACACATAAAACACTGAGGGAACGGTGCCTTAACACATGAACTGCTGAGGGAACTCGGCGTCTCTAACACACAAAATGCAGAGGGAACTAAGCGTCTCTAACACACAAAATACTGAGGGAACTCGGCGTCTCTAACACACAAAATGCTGAGGGAACTCGGCGTCTCTATCACACAAAATACTGAGTGAACTCGGCGTCTCTAACACACGAAATGCTGAGGGAGCTCGGCATCTCTAACGCACAAAATACTGAGGGAACGGTGCCTTAACACACAAAATGCTGAGGGAACTCGGCGTCTCTAACACACAAAATACTGAGGGAACGGCGTCTTAACACACAAAATACTGAGGGAACTCGGCGTCTCTAACGCACAAAATGCTGAGGGAACTTGGCCTGTCTCACACACAAAATACGGAGGGAACTCGGCGTCTCTAACACACAAAATACTGAGGGAACTCGGCGTCTCTAACACATAAAACACTGAGGGAACGGTGCCTTAACACATGAAATGCTGAGGGAACTCGGCGTCTCTAACTCACAAAATGCAGAGGGAACTAAGCGTCTCTAACGCACAAAATGCAGAGGGAACACCGCGCCTCTAACACACAAAATACTAAGGGAACTCGGCGTCTCTAACACACAAAATACTGAGGGAACGGTGCCTTAACACACGAAATGCTGAGGGAACTCGGCGTCTCTAACAAACAAAATACTGAGGGTATTCGGCGTCTCTAACACACGAAATGCTGAGGGAACTCGGCGTCTCTAACGCACAAAATACTGAGGGAACGGTGCCTTAACACACAAAATGCTGAGGGAACTCGGCGTCTCTAACAAACAAAATACTGAGGGAACGGCGTCTTAACACACAAAATACTGAGGGAACTCGGCGTCTCTAACACACAAAATGCTGAGGGAACTTGGCCTGTCTAACACACAATATGCGGAGGGAGCTCGGCGTCTCTAACACACGAAATGCTGAGGGAACTCGGCGTCTCTAACACACAAAATACTGAGGGAACGGTGCCTTAACACACAAAATGCTGAGGGAACTCGGCGTCTCTAACACACAAAATACTGAGGGAACGGCGTCTTAACACACAAAATACTGAGGGAACTCGGCGTCTCTAACACACAATATGCTGAGGGAACTTGGCCTGTCTAACACACAATATGCGGAGGGAGCTCGGCGTCTCA
Source organism: Hypanus sabinus (assembly GCF_030144855.1). Classification (NCBI taxonomy): domain Eukaryota; kingdom Metazoa; phylum Chordata; class Chondrichthyes; order Myliobatiformes; family Dasyatidae; genus Hypanus; species Hypanus sabinus. Next base: position 91,993,424 of record NC_082714.1, on the reverse strand, counting down.
AAAACACAAAATACTGAGGGAACTCGGCGTCTCTAACACACGAAATGCTGAGGGAACTCGGCGTCTCTAACACACAAAATACTGAGGGAACGGTGCCTTAACACACAAAATGCTGAGGGAACTCGGCGTCTCTAACACACAAAATACTGAGGGAACTCGGCGTCTCTAACGCACAAAATGCTGAGGGAACTTGGCCTATCTAACACACAAAATGCGGAGGGAACTCGGCGTCTCTAACACACAAAATACTGAGGGAACTCGGCGTCTCTGACACACAAAATACTGAGAGAACGGCGTCTCTAACACACGAAATGCTGAGGGAACTCGGCGTCTCGAACACACAAAATACTGAGGGAACGGCGTCTTAACAGACAAAATTCTGAGGGAACTCGGCGTCTCTAACACACAAAATACTGAGGTAACAGTGCCTTAACACACGAAATGCTGAGGGAACTCGGCGTCTCTAACACAGAAAATACTGAGGGAACTCGGCGTCTCTAACACACGAAATGCTGAGGGAACTCGGCGTCACTAACACACAAAATACTGAGGGAACTCGGCGTCTCTAACACACAAAATGCAGAGGGAACACCGCGCCTCTAACACACAAAATACTGAGGGAACTCGGCGTCTCTAACACACAAAATACTGACAGAACTCGGCGTCTCTAACAGACGAAATGCTGAGGGAACTCAGCGTCTCTAACACACAAAATACTGAGGGAACTCGGCGTCTCTAACACATAAAACACTGAGGGAACGGTGCCTTAACACATGAAATGCTGAGGGAACTCGGCGTCTCTAACACACAAAATGCAGAGGGAACTAAGCGTCTCTAACACACAAAATACTGAGGGAACTCGGCGTCTCTAACACACGAAATGCTGAGGGAACTCGGCGTCTCTAACGCACAAAATACTGAGGGAACGGTGCCTTAACACACAAAATGCTGAGGGAACTCGGCGTCTCTAACACACAAAATACTGAGGGAACGGCATCTTAACACACAAAATACTGAGGGAACTCGGCGTCTCTAACACACAAAATGCTGAGGGAACTTGGCCTGTCTAACACACAATATGCGGAGGGAGCTCGGCGTCTCAAAAACACAAAATACTGAGAGAACGGCGTCTCTAACACACGAAATGCTGAGGGAACTCGGCGTCTCGAACACACAAAATACTGAGGGAACGGCGTCTTAACAGACAAAATTCTGAGGGAACTCGGCGTCTCTAACACACAAAATACTGAGGGAACAGTGCCTTAACACACGAAATGCTGAGGGAACTCGGCGTCTCTAACACAGAAAATACTGAGGGAACTCGGCGTCTCTAACACACGAAATGCTGAGGGAACTCGGCGTCACTAACACACAAAATACTGAGGGAACTCGGCGTCTCTAACACACAAAATGCAGAGGGAACACCGCGCCTCTAACACACAAAATACTGAGGGAACTCGGCGTCTCTAACACACAAAATACTGACGGAACTCGGCGTCTCTAACAGACGAAATGCTGAGGGAACTCAGCGACTCTAACACACAAAATACTGAGGGAACTCGCCTTCTCTAACACATAAAACACTGAGGGAACGGTGCCTTAACACATGAAATGCTGAGGGAACTCGGCGTCTCTAACACACAAAATGCAGAGGGAACTAAGCGTCTCTAACACACAAAATACTGAGGGAACTCGGCGTCTCTAACACACAAAATGCTGAGGGAACTCGGCGTCTCTATCACACAAAATACAGAGGGAACTCCGCGCCTCTAACACACAAAATACTGAGGGAACTCGGCGTCTCTAACACACAAAATACTGACGGAACTCGGCGTCTCTAACAGACGAAATGCTGAGGGAACTCAGCGTCTCTAACACACAAAATGCAGAGGGAACACCGCGCCTCTAACACACAAAATACTGAGGGAACTCGGCGTCTCTAACACACAAAATACTGACGGAACTCGGCGTCTCTAACAGACGAAATGCTGAGGGAACTCAGCGACTCTAACACACAAAATACTGAGGGAACTCGGCGTCTCTAACACATAAAACACTGAGGGAACGGTGCCTTAACACATGAAATGCTGAGGGAACTCGGCGTCTCTAACACACAAAATGCAGAGGGAACTAAGCGTCTCTAACACACAAAATACTGAGGGAACTCGGCGTCTCTAACACACAAAATGCTGAGGGAACTCGGCGTCTCTATCACACAAAATACAGAGGGAACTCCGCGCCTCTAACACACAAAATACTGAGGGAACTCGGCATCTCTAACACACAAAATACTGAGGGAACGGTGCCTTAACACACGAAATACTGAGGGAAGTCGGCGTCTCTAACACAGAAAATACTGAGGGAACTCGGCGTCTCGAACACACGAAATGCTGAGGGAACTCGGCGTCACTAACACACAAAATTCTGAGGGACCTCGGCGTCTCTAACACACAAAATGCAGAGGGAACACCGCGCCTCTAACACACAAAATACTGAGGGACCTCGGCGTCTCTAACACACAAAATACTGAGGGAACGGTGCCTTAACACACGAAATGCTGAGGGAACTCGGCGTCTCTAACACACCAAAAACTGAGGGAACTCGGCGTCTCTAAAACACAAAATAATGAGAGAAAGCGGCATCTCTAACACACAAAATACTGAGGGAACTCGGCGTCTCTAAGACACAAAATACTGAGGGAATGGCGTCTTAACACACAAAATACTGAGGGAAATGTGTGTATCTGACACACAATATACTGAGGGAACTCGGCGTCTCTAACACACAAAATACTGAGGGAACTCGGCGTCTTACACACACAAAACTCTGAGGGAACTTGGCCTCTCTAACACACAAAATGCTGAGAGAACTCGGCGTCTCTAACACTCAAAATGTTGAGGGAACTCGGCGTCTTACACACACAAAACTCTGACGGAACTCGGCGTCTCTAACACACGAAATGCTGAGGGAACTCGGCGTCGCTAACGCACAAAATACTGAGGGAACGGTGCCTTAACACACAAAATGCTGAGGGAACTCGGCGTCTCTAACACACACAATACTGAGGGAACGGCGTCTTAACACACAAAATACTGAGGGATCTCGGCGTCTCTAACACACAAAATGCTGAGGGAACATGGCCTGTCTAACACACAATATGCGGAGGGAGCTCGGCGTCTCAAAAACACAAAATACTGAGGGAACTCGGCGTCTCTAACACACGAAATGCTGAGGGAACTCGGCGTCTCTAACACACAAAATACTGAGGGAACGGTGCCTTAACACATGAAATGCTGAGGGAACTCGGTGTCTCTAACGCACAAAATGCAGAGGGAACTAAGCGTCTCTAACACACAAAATATTGAGGGAACTCGGCGTCTCTAACGCACAAAATACTGAGGGAACGGTGCCTTAACACACGAAATGCTGAGGGAACTCGGCGTCTCTAACAAACAAAATACTGAGGGAACTCGGCGTCTCTAACACACGAAATGCTGAGGGAACTCGGCGTCTCTAACGCACAAAATACTGAGGGAAAGGTGCCTTAGCACACAAAATGCTGAGGGAACTCGGCGTCTCTAACACACAAAATACTGAGGGAACGGCGTCTTAACACACAAAATACTGAGGGAACTCGGCGTCTCTAACACACAAAATGCTGAGGGAACTTGGCCTGTCTAACACACAATATGCGGAGGGAGCTCGGCGTCTCAAAAACACAAAATACTGAGGGAACTCGGCGTCTCTAACACACGAAATGCTGAGGGAACTCGGCGTCTCTAACACACGAAATGCTGAGGGAACTCGGCGTCTCTAACACACGAAATGCTGAGGGAACTCGGCGTCTCTAACACACAAAATTCTGAGAGAACGGTGTCTCTAACACATGAAATGCTGAGGGAACTCGGCGTCTCGAACACACAAAATACTGAGGGAACGGCGTCTTAACAGACAAAATTCTGAGGGAACTCGGCGTCTCTAACACACAAAATACTGAGGTAACAGTGCCTTAACACACGAAATGCTGAGGGAACTCGGCGTCTCTAACACAGAAAATACTGAGGGAACTCGGCGTCTCTAACACACGAAATGCTGAGGGAACTCGGCGTCACTAACACACAAAATACTGAGGTAACAGTGCCTTAACACACGAAATGCTGAGGGAACTCGGCGTCTCTAACACAGAAAATACTGAGGGAACTCGGCGTCTCTAACACACGAAATGCTGAGGGAACTCGGCGTCACTAACACACAAAATACTGAGGGAACTCGGCGTCTCTAACACACAAAATGCAGAGGGAACACCGCGCCTCTAACACACAAAATACTGAGGGAACTCGGCGTCTCTAACACACAAAATACTGAGGGAACAGTGCCTTAACACACGAAATGCTGAGGGAACTCGGCGTCTCTAACACACAAAATACTGACGGAACTCGGCGTCTCTAACAGACGAAATGCTGAGGGAACTCAGCGTCTCTAACACACAAAATACTGAGGGAACTCGGCGTCTCTAACACATAAAACACTGAGGGAACGGTGCCTTAACACATGAACTGCTGAGGGAACTCGGCGTCTCTAACACACAAAATGCAGAGGGAACTAAGCGTCTCTAACACACAAAATACTGAGGGAACTCGGCGTCTCTAACACACAAAATGCTGAGGGAACTCGGCGTCTCTATCACACAAAATACTGAGTGAACTCGGCGTCTCTAACACACGAAATGCTGAGGGAGCTCGGCATCTCTAACGCACAAAATACTGAGGGAACGGTGCCTTAACACACAAAATGCTGAGGGAACTCGGCGTCTCTAACACACAAAATACTGAGGGAACGGCGTCTTAACACACAAAATACTGAGGGAACTCGGCGTCTCTAACGCACAAAATGCTGAGGGAACTTGGCCTGTCTCACACACAAAATACGGAGGGAACTCGGCGTCTCTAACACACAAAATACTGAGGGAACTCGGCGTCTCTAACACATAAAACACTGAGGGAACGGTGCCTTAACACATGAAATGCTGAGGGAACTCGGCGTCTCTAACTCACAAAATGCAGAGGGAACTAAGCGTCTCTAACGCACAAAATGCAGAGGGAACACCGCGCCTCTAACACACAAAATACTAAGGGAACTCGGCGTCTCTAACACACAAAATACTGAGGGAACGGTGCCTTAACACACGAAATGCTGAGGGAACTCGGCGTCTCTAACAAACAAAATACTGAGGGTATTCGGCGTCTCTAACACACGAAATGCTGAGGGAACTCGGCGTCTCTAACGCACAAAATACTGAGGGAACGGTGCCTTAACACACAAAATGCTGAGGGAACTCGGCGTCTCTAACAAACAAAATACTGAGGGAACGGCGTCTTAACACACAAAATACTGAGGGAACTCGGCGTCTCTAACACACAAAATGCTGAGGGAACTTGGCCTGTCTAACACACAATATGCGGAGGGAGCTCGGCGTCTCTAACACACGAAATGCTGAGGGAACTCGGCGTCTCTAACACACAAAATACTGAGGGAACGGTGCCTTAACACACAAAATGCTGAGGGAACTCGGCGTCTCTAACACACAAAATACTGAGGGAACGGCGTCTTAACACACAAAATACTGAGGGAACTCGGCGTCTCTAACACACAATATGCTGAGGGAACTTGGCCTGTCTAACACACAATATGCGGAGGGAGCTCGGCGTCTCAAAAACACAAAATACTGAGGGAACTCGGCGTCTCTAACACACGAAATGCTGAGGGAACTCGGCGTCTCTAACACACAAAATACTGAGGGAACGGTGCCTTAACACACAAAATGCTGAGGGAACTCGGCGTCTCTAACACACAAAATACTGAGGGAACTCGGCGTCTCTAACGCACAAAATGCTGAGGGAACTTGGCCTATCTAACACACAAAATGCGGAGGGAACTCGGCGTCTCTAACACACAAAATACTGAGGGAACTCGGCGTCTCTGACACACAAAATACTGAGAGAACGGCGTCTCTAACACACGAAATGCTGAGGGAACTCGGCGTCTCGAACACACAAAATACTGAGGGAACGGCGTCTTAACAGACAAAATTCTGAGGGAACTCGGCGTCTCTAACACACAAAATACTGAGGTAACAGTGCCTTAACACACGAAATGCTGAGGGAACTCGGCGTCTCTAACACAGAAAATACTGAGGGAACTCGGCGTCTCTAACACACGAAATGCTGAGGGAACTCGGCGTCACTAACACACAAAATACTGAGGGAACTCGGCGTCTCTAACACACAAAATGCAGAGGGAACACCGCGCCTCTAACACACAAAATACTGAGGGAACTCGGCGTCTCTAACACACAAAATACTGACAGAACTCGGCGTCTCTAACAGACGAAATGCTGAGGGAACTCAGCGTCTCTAACACACAAAATACTGAGGGAACTCGGCGTCTCTAACACATAAAACACTGAGGGAACGGTGCCTTAACACATGAAATGCTGAGGGAACTCGGCGTCTCTAACACACAAAATGCAGAGGGAACTAAGCGTCTCTAACACACAAAATACTGAGGGAACTCGGCGTCTCTAACACACGAAATGCTGAGGGAACTCGGCGTCTCTAACGCACAAAATACTGAGGGAACGGTGCCTTAACACACAAAATGCTGAGGGAACTCGGCGTCTCTAACACACAAAATACTGAGGGAACGGCATCTTAACACACAAAATACTGAGGGAACTCGGCGTCTCTAACACACAAAATGCTGAGGGAACTTGGCCTGTCTAACACACAATATGCGGAGGGAGCTCGGCGTCTCAAAAACACAAAATACTGAGAGAACGGCGTCTCTAACACACGAAATGCTGAGGGAACTCGGCGTCTCGAACACACAAAATACTGAGGGAACGGCGTCTTAACAGACAAAATTCTGAGGGAACTCGGCGTCTCTAACACACAAAATACTGAGGGAACAGTGCCTTAACACACGAAATGCTGAGGGAACTCGGCGTCTCTAACACAGAAAATACTGAGGGAACTCGGCGTCTCTAACACACGAAATGCTGAGGGAACTCGGCGTCACTAACACACAAAATACTGAGGGAACTCGGCGTCTCTAACACACAAAATGCAGAGGGAACACCGCGCCTCTAACACACAAAATACTGAGGGAACTCGGCGTCTCTAACACACAAAATACTGACGGAACTCGGCGTCTCTAACAGACGAAATGCTGAGGGAACTCAGCGACTCTAACACACAAAATACTGAGGGAACTCGCCTTCTCTAACACATAAAACACTGAGGGAACGGTGCCTTAACACATGAAATGCTGAGGGAACTCGGCGTCTCTAACACACAAAATGCAGAGGGAACTAAGCGTCTCTAACACACAAAATACTGAGGGAACTCGGCGTCTCTAACACACAAAATGCTGAGGGAACTCGGCGTCTCTATCACACAAAATACAGAGGGAACTCCGCGCCTCTAACACACAAAATACTGAGGGAACTCGGCATCTCTAACACACAAAATACTGAGGGAACGGTGCCTTAACACACGAAATACTGAGGGAATTCGGCGTCTCTAACACAGAAAATACTGAGGGAACTCGGCGTCTCTAACACACGAAATGCTGAGGGAACTCGGCGTCACTAACACACAAAATTCTGAGGGACCTCGGCGTCTCTAACACACAAAATGCAGAGGGAACACCGCGCCTCTAACACACAAAATACTGAGGGACCTCTCGTCTCTAACACACAAAATACTGAGGGAACGGTGCCTTAACACACGAAATGCTGAGGGAACTCGGCGTCTCTAACACACCAAAAACTGAGGGAACTCGGCGTCTCTAAAACACAAAACAATGAGAGAAAGCGGCATCTCTAACACACAAAATACTGAGGGAACTCGGCGTCTCTAAGACACAAAACACTGAGGGAATGGCGTCTTAACACACAAAATACTGAGGGAAATGTGTGTCTCTGACACACAATATACTGAGGGAACTCGGCGTCTCTAACACACAAAATACTGAGGGAACTCGGCGTCTTACACACACAAAACTCTGAGGGAACTTGGCCTCTCTAACACACAAAATGCTGAGAGAACTCGGCGTCTCTAACACTCAAAATGTTGAGGGAACTCGGCGTCTTACACACACAAAACTCTGACGGAACTCGGCGTCTCTAACACACGAAATGCTGAGGGAACTCGGCGTCGCTAACGCACAAAATACTGAGGGAACGGTGCCTTAACACACAAAATGCTGAGGGAACTCGGCGTCTCTAACACACACAATACTGAGGGAACGGCGTCTTAACACACAAAATACTGAGGGATCTCGGCGTCTCTAACACACAAAATGCTGAGGGAACTTGGCCTGTCTAACACACAATATGCGGAGGGAGCTCGGCGTCTCAAAAACACAAAATACTGAGGGAACTCGGCGTCTCTATCACACGAAATGCTGAGGGAACTCGGCGTCTCTAACACACAAAATACTGAGGGAACGGTGCCTTAACACATGAAATGCTGAGGGAACTCGGTGTCTCTAACGCACAAAATGCAGAGGGAACTAAGCGTCTCTAACACACAAAATATTGAGGGAACTCGGCGTCTCTAACGCACAAAATACTGAGGGAACGGTGCCTTAACACACGAAATGCTGAGGGAACTCGGCGTCTCTAACAAACAAAATACTGAGGGAACTCGGCGTCTCTAACACACGAAATGCTGAGGGAACTCGGCGTCTCTAACGCACAAAATACTGAGGGAAAGGTGCCTTAGCACACAAAATGCTGAGGGAACTCGGCGTCTCTAACACACAAAATACTGAGGGAACGGCGTCTTAACACACAAAATACTGAGGGAACTCGGCGTCTCTAACACACAAAATGCTGAGGGAACTTGGCCTGTCTAACACACAATATGCGGAGGGAGCTCGGCGTCTCAAAAACACAAAATACTGAGGGAACTCGGCGTCTCTAACACACGAAATGCTGAGGGAACTCGGCGTCTCTAACACACGAAATGCTGAGGGAACTCGGCGTCTCTGACACACGAAATGCTGAGGGAACTCGGCGTCTCTAACACACAAAATACTGAGAGAACGGTGTCTCTAACACACGAAATGCTGAGGGAACTCGGCGTCTCGAACACACAAAATACTGAGGGAACGGCGTCTTAACAGACAAAATTCTGAGGGAACTCGGCGTCTCTAACACACAAAATACTGAGGTAACAGTGCCTTAACACACGAAATGCTGAGGGAACTCGGCGTCTCTAACACAGAAAATACTGAGGGAACTCGGCGTCTCTAACACACGAAATGCTGAGGGAACTCGGCGTCACTAACACACAAAATACTGAGGTAACAGTGCCTTAACACACGAAATGCTGAGGGAACTCGGCGTCTCTAACACAGAAAATACTGAGGGAACTCGGCGTCTCTAACACACGAAATGCTGAGGGAACTCGGCGTCACTAACACACAAAATACTGAGGGAACTCGGCGTCTCTAACACACAAAATGCAGAGGGAACACCGCGCCTCTAACACACAAAATACTGAGGGAACTCGGCGTCTCTAACACACAAAATACTGAGGGAACAGTGCCTTAACACACGAAATGCTGAGGGAACTCGGCGTCACTAACACACAAAATACTGACGGAACTCGGCGTCTCTAACAGACGAAATGCTGAGGGAACTCAGCGTCTCTAACACACAAAATACTGAGGGAACTCGGCGTCTCTAACACACAAAATACTGAGGGAACAGTGCCTTAACACACGAAATGCTGAGGGAACTCGGCGTCTCTAACACACAAAATACTGACGGAACTCGGCGTCTCTAACAGACGAAATGCTGAGGGAACTCAGCGTCTCTAACACACAAAATACTGAGGGAACTCGGCGTCTCTAACACATAAAACACTGAGGGAACGGTGCCTTAACACATGAACTGCTGAGGGAACTCGGCGTCTCTAACACACAAAATGCAGAGGGAACTAAGCGTCTCTAACACACAAAATATTGAGGGAACTCGGCGTCTCTAACACACAAAATGCTGAGGGAACTCGGCGTCTCTATCACACAAAATACTGAGTGAACTCGGCGTCTCTAACACACGAAATGCTGAGGGAGCTCGGCATCTCTAACGCACAAAATACTGAGGGAACGGTGCCTTAACACACAAAATGCTGAGGGAACTCGGCGTCTCTAACACACAAAATACTGAGGGAACGGCGTCTTAACACACAAAATACTGAGGGAACTCGGCGTCTCTAACACACAAAATGCTGAGGGAACTTGGCCTGTCTAACACACAATATGCGGAGGGAGCTCGGCGTCTCAAAAACACAAAATACTGAGGGAACTCGGCGTCTCTAACACATAAAACACTGAGGGAACGGTGCCTTAACACATGAAATGCTGAGGGAACTCGGCGTCTCTAACACACGAAATGCTGAGGGCACTTGGCGTCTCTAACACAGAAAATACTGAGGGAACGGTGCCTTAACACACAATATGAAGAGGGAACTCGGCGTCTCTAACACACAAAATACTGAGGGAACTCGGCGTCTCTAACGCACAAAATGCTGAGGGAACTTGGCCTGTCTCACACACAAAATACGGAGGGAACTCGGCGTCTCTAACACACAAAATACTGAGGGAACTCGGCGTCTCTAACACATAAAACACTGAGGGAACGGTGCCTTAACACATGAAATGCTGAGGGAACTCGGCGTCTCTAACTCACAAAATGCAGAGGGAACTAAGCGTCTCTAACGCACAAAATGCAGAGGGAACACCGCGCCTCTAACACACAAAATACTAAGGGAACTCGGCGTCTCTAACACACAAAATACTGAGGGAACGGTGCCTTAACACACGAAATGCTGAGGGAACTCGGCGTCTCTAACAAACAAAATACTGAGAGTATTCGGCGTCTCTAACACACGAAATGCTGAGGGAACTCGGCGTCTCTAACGCACAAAATACTGAGGGAACGGTGCCTTAACACACGAAATGCTGAGGGAACTCGGCGTCTCTAACACAGAAAATACTGAGGGAACTCGGCGTCTCTAACACACGAAATGCTGAGGGAACTCGGCGTCACTAACACACAAAATACTGAGGTAACAGTGCCTTAACACACGAAATGCTGAGGGAACTCGGCGTCTCTAACACAGAAAATACTGAGGGAACTCGGCGTCTCTAACACACGAAATGCTGAGGGAACTCGACGTCACTAACACACAAAATACTGAGGGAACTCGGCGTCTCTAACACACAAAATGCAGAGGGAACACCGCGCCTCTAACACACAAAATACTGAGGGAACTCGGCGTCTCTAACACACAAAATACTGAGGGAACAGTGCCTTAACACACGAAATGCTGAGGGAACTCGGCGTCTCTAACACACAAAATACTGACGGAACTCGGCGTCTCTAACAGACGAAATGCTGAGGGAACTCAGCGTCTCTAACACACAAAATACTGAGGGAACTCGGCGTCTCTAACACATAAAACACTGAGGGAACGGTGCCTTAACACATGAACTGCTGAGGGAACTCGGCGTCTCTAACACACAAAATGCAGAGGGAACTAAGCGTCTCTAACACACAAAATATTGAGGGAACTCGGCGTCTCTAACACACAAAATGCTGAGGGAACTCGGCGTCTCTATCACACAAAATACTGAGTGAACTCGGCGTCTCTAACACACGAAATGCTGAGGGAGCTCGGCATCTCTAACGCACAAAATACTGAGGGAACGGTGCCTTAACACACAAAATGCTGAGGGAACTCGGCGTCTCTAACACACAAAATACTGAGGGAACGGCGTCTTAACACACAAAATACTGAGGGAACTCGGCGTCTCTAACACACAAAATGCTGAGGGAACTTGGCCTGTCTAACACACAATATGCGGAGGGAGCTCGGCGTCTCAAAAACACAAAATACTGAGGGAACTCGGCGTCTCTAACACATAAAACACTGAGGGAACGGTGCCTTAACACATGAAATGCTGAGGGAACTCGGCGTCTCTAACACACGAAATGCTGAGGGCACTTGGCGTCTCTAACACAGAAAATACTGAGGGAACGGTGCCTGAACACACAATATGAAGAGGGAACTCGGCGTCTCTAACACACAAAATACTGAGGGAACTCGGCGTCTCTAACGCACAAAATGCTGAGGGAACTTGGCCTGTCTCACACACAAAATACGGAGGGAACTCGGCGTCTCTAACACACAAAATACTGAGGGAACTCGGCGTCTCTAACACATAAAACACTGAGGGAACGGTGCCTTAACACATGAAATGCTGAGGGAACTCGGCGTCTCTAACTCACAAAATGCAGAGGGAACTAAGCGTCTCTAACGCACAAAATGCAGAGGGAACACCGCGCCTCTAACACACAAAATACTAAGGGAACTCGGCGTCTCTAACACACAAAATACTGAGGGAACGGTGCCTTAACACACGAAATGCTGAGGGAACTCGGCGTCTCTAACAAACAAAATACTGAGAGTATTCGGCGTCTCTAACACACGAAATGCTGAGGGAACTCGGCGTCTCTAACGCACAAAATACTGAGGGAACGGTGCCTTAACACACAAAATGCTGAGGGAACTCGGCGTCTCTAACAAACAAAATACTGAGGGAACGGCGTCTTAACACACAAAATACTGAGGGAACTCGGCGTCTCTAACACACAAAATGCTGAGGGAACTTGGCCTGTCTAACACACAATATGCGGAGGGAGCTCGGCGTCTCTAACACACGAAATGCTGAGGGAACTCGGCGTCTCTAACACACAAAATACTGAGGGAACGGTGCCTTAACACACAAAATGCTGAGGGAACTCGGCGTCTCTAACACACAAAATACTGAGGGAACGGCGTCTTAACACACAAAATACTGAGGGAACTCGGCGTCTCTAACACACAAAATGCAGAGGGAACACCGCGTCTCTAACACACAAAATACTGAGGGACCTCGGCGTCTCTAATACACAAAATACTGAGGGAACGGTGCCTTAACACACGAAATGCTGAGGGAAATCGGCGTCTCTAACACACCAAATACTGAGGGAACTCGGCGTCTCTAACACTCAAAATGTTGAGGGAACTCTGCGTCTTACACACACAAAACTCTGAGGGAACTCGGCGTCTCTAACACACAAAATAATGAGAGAACCCGGCGTCTCTAACACACAAAATAGTGAGGGAACGGAGTCTTAACAAACAAAATTCTGAGGGAACTCGGCGTCTCTAACACACAAAATACTGAGGGAACTCGGCATTTTAACACACACAATACTGAGGGAACGGCGTCTCTAACACACAAAATACTGAGGGAACTCGGCATCTTAACACGCAAAATACTGAGGGAACTCGGCGTCGCTAAAACACACAATACGGAGGGAACGGTGCATTAACACACAAAACAATGAGGGAATTCGGCATCTTACACACAAAATACTGAGGGACCTCGGCATCGTACACACACAAAATACTGAGGGAACTCGGCGACTCTAACACACAAAATATTGAGGGAACTCGGCGTCTCTAACACACAAATTGCTGAGGGAACACGGCGTCGCTAAGACACAAAATACTGAGAGAACTCAGCGTCTCTAAAACACAAAATACTGAGGGAACTCGGCGTCTCTAACACACAAAAAACAGAGGGAACTCGGCGTCTCTAACACACAAAATACTGAGGGAATGGCGTCTTAACACACAAAATACTGAGGGAACTCGGCGTCTTACAAACAAAATACTGAGGGAACTCGGCGTCGCTAAATCACAAAATACTCAGGGAACTGGGCGTGTCTAAGACAAAAAATACTGAGGGAACTGGGTGTCTCTGACACACAAAATACTGAGAGAACGGCGTCTCTAACACACGAAATGCTCAGGGAACTCGGCGTCTCGAACACACAAAATACTGAGGGAACGGCGTCTTAACAGACAAAATTCTGAGGGAACTCGGCGTCTCTAACACACAAAATACTGAGGGAACTGTGCCTTAACACACGAAATGCTGAGGGAACTCGGCGTCTCTAACACAGAAAATACTGAGGGAACTCGGCGTCTCTAACACACAAAATGCAGAGGGAACACCGCGCCTCTAACACACAAAATACTGAGGGAACTCGGCGTCTCTAACACACAAAATACTGAGGGAACGGTGCCTTAACACACGAAATGCTGAGGGAACTCGGCGTCTCTAACAAACAAAATACTGAGGGAACTCGGCGTCTCTAACTCACGAAATGCTGAGGGAACTCGGCGTCACTAACACACAAAATACTGAGGTAACAGTGCCTTAACACACGAAATGCTGAGGGAACTCGGCGTCTCTAACACAGAAAATACTGAGGGAACTCGGCGTCTCTAACACACGAAATGCTGAGGGAACTCGGCGTCACTAACACACAAAATACTGAGGGAACTCGGCGTCTCTAACACACAAAATGCAGAGGGAACACCGCGCCTCTAACACACAAAATACTGAGGGAACTCGGCGTCTCTAACACACAAAATACTGAGGGAACAGTGCCTTAACACACGAAATGCTGAGGGAACTCGGCGTCTCTAACACACAAAATACTGACGGAACTCGGCGTCTCTAACAGACGAAATGCTGAGGGAACTCAGCGTCTCTAACACACAAAATACTGAGGGAACTCGGCGTCTCTAACACATAAAACACTGAGGGAACGGTGCCTTAACACATGAACTGCTGAGGGAACTCGGCGTCTCTAACACACAAAATGCAGAGGGAACTAAGCGTCTCTAACACACAAAATACTGAGGGAACTCGGCGTCTCTAACACACAAAATGCTGAGGGAACTCGGCGTCTCTATCACACAAAATACTGAGTGAACTCGGCGTCTCTAACACACGAAATGCTGAGGGAGCTCGGCATCTCTAACGCACAAAATACTGAGGGAACGGTGCCTTAACACACAAAATGCTGAGGGAACTCGGCGTCTCTAACACACAAAATACTGAGGGAACGGCGTCTTAACACACAAAATACTGAGGGAACTCGGCGTCTCTAACACACACAATGCTGAGGGAACTTGGCCTGTCTAACACACAATATGCGGAGGGAGCTCGGCGTCTCAAAAACACAAAATACTGAGGGAACTCGGCGTCTCTAACACATAAAACACTGAGGGAACGGTGCCTTAACACATGAAATGCTGAGGGAACTCGGCGTCTCTAACACACGAAATGCTGAGGGCACTTGGCGTCTCTAACACAGAAAATACTGAGGGAACGGTGCCTTAACACACAATATGAAGAGGGAACTCGGCGTCTCTAACACACAAAATACTGAGGGAACTCGGCGTCTCTAACGCACAAAATGCTGAGGGAACTTGGCCTGTCTCACACACAAAATACAGAGGGAACTCGGCGTCTCTAACACACAAAATACTGAGGGAACTCGGCGTCTCTAACACATAAAACACTGAGGGAACGGTGCCTTAACACATGAAATGCTGAGGGAACTCGGCGTCTCTAACTCACAAAATGCAGAGGGAACTAAGCGTCTCTAACGCACAAAATGCAGAGGGAACACCGCGCCTCTAACACACAAAATACTAAGGGAACTCGGCGTCTCTAACACACAAAATACTGAGGGAACGGTGCCTTAACACACGAAATGCTGAGGGAACTCGGCGTCTCTAACAAACAAAATACTGAGGGTATTCGGCGTCTCTAACACACGAAATGCTGAGGGAACTCGGCGTCTCTAACGCACAAAATACTGAGGGAACGGTGCCTTAACACACAAAATGCTGAGGGAACTCGGCGTCTCTAACAAACAAAATACTGAGGGAACGGCGTCTTAACACACAAAATACTGAGGGAACTCGGCGTCTCTAACACACAAAATGCTGAGGGAACTTGGCCTGTCTAACACACAATATGCGGAGGGAGCTCGGCGTCTCTAACACACGAAATGCTGAGGGAACTCGGCGTCTCTAACACACAAAATACTGAGGGAACGGTGCCTTAACACACAAAATGCTGAGGGAACTCGGCGTCTCTAACACACAAAATACTGAGGGAACGGCGTCTTAACACACAAAATACTGAGGGAACTCGGCGTCTCTAACACACAATATGCTGAGGGAACTTGGCCTGTCTAACACACAATATGCGGAGGGAGCTCGGCGTCTCAAAAACACAAAATACTGAGGGAACTCGGCGTCTCTAACACACGAAATGCTGAGGGAACTCGGCGTCTCTAACACACAAAATACTGAGGGAACGGTGCCTTAACACACAAAATGCTGAGGGAACTCGGCGTCTCTAACACACAAAATACTGAGGGAACTCGGCGTCTCTAACGCACAAAATGCTGAGGGAACTTGGCCTATCTAACACACAAAATGCGGAGGGAACTCGGCGTCTCTAACACACAAAATACTGAGGGAACTCGGCGTCTCTGACACACAAAATACTGAGAGAACGGCGTCTCTAACACACGAAATGCTGAGGGAACTCGGCGTCTCGAACACACAAAATACTGAGGGAACGGCGTCTTAACAGACAAAATTCTGAGGGAACTCGGCGTCTCTAACACACAAAATACTGAGGTAATAGTGCCTTAACACACGAAATGCTGAGGGAACTCGTCGTCTCTAACACAGAAAATACTGAGGGAACTCGGCGTCTCTAACACACGAAATGCTGAGGGAACTCGGCGTCACTAACACACGAAATGCTGAGGGAACTCGGCGTCTCTAACAAACAAAATACTGAGGGAACGGTGCCTTAACACACAAAATGCGGAGGGAACTCGGCGTCTCTAACACACAAAATACTGAGGGAACTCGGCGTCTCTGACACACAAAATACTGAGAGAACGGCGTCTCTAACACACGAAATGCTGAGGGAACTCGGCGTCTCGAACACACAAAATACTGAGGGAACGGCGTCTTAACAGACAAAATTCTGAGGGAACTCGGCGTCTCTAACACACAAAATACTGAGGTAACAGTGCCTTAACACACGAAATGCTGAGGGAACTCGGCGTCTCTAACACAGAAAATACTGAGGGAACTCGGCGTCTCTAACACACGAAATGCTGAGGGAACTCGGCGTCACTAACACACAAAATACTGAGGGAACTCGGCGTCTCTAACACACAAAATGCAGAGGGAACACCGCGCCTCTAACACACAAAATACTGAGGGAACTCGGCGTCTCTAACACACAAAATGCTGAGGGAACTTCGCCTGTCTAACACACAATATGCGGAGGGAACTCGGCTTCTCTAACACACAAAATACTGAGGGAACTCGGCGTCTTACACACACAAAACTCTGAGGGAACTTGGCCTCTCTAACACACAAAATGCTGAGAGACCTCGGCGTCTCTAACACTCAAAATGTTGAGGGAACTCGGCGTCTTACACACACAAAACTCTGAGGGAACTCGGCGTCTCTAACACACAAAATAATGAGAGAACCCGGCGTCTCTAACACACAAAATAGTGAGGGAACGGAGTCATAACAAACAAAATTCTGAGGGAACTCGGCGTCTCTAA
Source organism: Hypanus sabinus (assembly GCF_030144855.1). Classification (NCBI taxonomy): domain Eukaryota; kingdom Metazoa; phylum Chordata; class Chondrichthyes; order Myliobatiformes; family Dasyatidae; genus Hypanus; species Hypanus sabinus. The sequence goes on along the minus strand of NC_082714.1, from coordinate 91,975,840 downwards.
CACACAAAATACTGAGGGAACTCGGCATTTTAACACACACAATACTGAGGGAACGGCGTCTCTAACACACAAAATACTGAGGGAACTCGGCATCTTAACACGCAAAATACTGAGGGAACTCGGCGTCGCTAAAACACACAATACGGAGGGAACGGTGCATTAACACACAAAACAATGAGGGAATTCGGCATCTTACACACAAAATACTGAGGGACCTCGGCATCGTACACACACAAAATACTGAGGGAACTCGGCGACTCTAACACACAAAATATTGAGGGAACTCGGCGTCTCTAACACACAAATTGCTGAGGGAACACGGCGTCGCTAAGACACAAAATACTGAGAGAACTCAGCGTCTCTAAAACACAAAATACTGAGGGAACTCGGCGTCTCTAACACACAAAAAACAGAGGGAACTCGGCGTCTCTAACACACAAAATACTGAGGGAATGGCGTCTTAACACACAAAATACTGAGGGAACTCGGCGTCTTACAAACAAAATACTGAGGGAACTCGGCGTCGCTAAATCACAAAATACTCAGGGAACTGGGCGTGTCTAAGACAAAAAATACTGAGGGAACTGGGCGTCTCTGACACACAAAATACTGAGAGAACGGCGTCTCTAACACACGAAATGCTCAGGGAACTCGGCGTCTCGAACACACAAAATACTGAGGGAACGGCGTCTTAACAGACAAAATTCTGAGGGAACTCGGCGTCTCTAACACACAAAATACTGAGGGAACTGTGCCTTAACACACGAAATGCTGAGGGAACTCGGCGTCTCTAACACAGAAAATACTGAGGGAACTCGGCGTCTCTAACACACAAAATGCAGAGGGAACACCGCGCCTCTAACACACAAAATACTGAGGGAACTCGGCGTCTCTAACACACAAAATACTGAGGGAACGGTGCCTTAACACACGAAATGCTGAGGGAACTCGGCGTCTCTAACAAACAAAATACTGAGGGAACTCGGCGTCTCTAACTCACGAAATGCTGAGGGAACACGGCGTCTCTAACGCACAAAATACTGAGGGAACGGTGCCTTAACACACAAAATGCTGAGGGAACTCGGCGTCTCTAACACACAAAATACTAAGGGAACTGTGCCTTAACACAAGAAATGCTTAGGGAACTCGGCGTCTCTAACACAGAAAATACTGAGGGAACTCGGCGTCTCTAACACACAAAATGCAGAGGGAACACCGCGCCTCTAACACACAAAATACTGAGGGAACTCGGCGTCTCTAACACACAAAATACTGAGGGAACGGTGCCTTAACACACGAAATGCTGAGGGAACTCGGCGTCTCTAACAAACAAAATACTGAGGGAACTCGGCGTCTCTAACTCACGAAATGCTGAGGGAAATCGGCGTCTCTAACTCACAAAATACTGAGGGAACGGTGCCTTAACACACAAAATGCTGAGGGAACTCGGCGTCTCTAACACACAAAGTACTGAGGAAACGGCGTCTTAACACACAAAATACTGAGGGAACTCGGCGTCTCTAACACACAAAATGCTGAGGGAACTTCGCCTGTCTAACACACAATATGCGGAGGGAGCTCGGCGTCTCAAAAACACAAAATACTGAGGGAACTCAGCGCCTCTAACACACGAAATGCTGAGGGAACTCGGCGTCTCTAACACACAAAATACTGAGGGAACAGTGCCTTAACACACAATATGCTGAGGGAACTCGGCGTCTCTAACACACAAAATACTGAGGGAACTCGGCGTCTCTAACGCACAAAATGCTGAGGGAACTTGGCCTGTCTAACACACAAAATGCGGAGGGAACTCGGCGTCTGTAACACACAAAATACTGAGGGAACTCGCCGTCTCTAACACATAAAACACTGAGGGAACGGTGCCTTAATACATGAAATGCTGAGGGAACTCGGCGTCTCTAACACACAAAATGCAGAGGGAACTAAGCGTCTCTAACACACAAAATACTGAGGGAACTCGGCGTCTCTAACACACAAAATGCTGAGGGAACTCGGCGTCTCTAACATACAAAATACAGAGGGAACTCCGCGCGTCTAACACACAAAATACTGAGGGAACGGTGCCTTAACACACGAAATACTGAGGGAACTCGGCGTCACTAACACACAAAATACTGAGGGAACTCGGCATCTGTAACACACAAAATGTAGAGGGAACACCGCGCCTCTAACACACAAAATACTGAGGGAACTCTGCGTCTCTAACACACAAAATACTGAGGGAACGGTGCCTTAACACATGAAATGCTGAGGGAACTCCGCGTCTCTAAGAAACAAAATACTGAGGGAACTCGGCGTCTCTAACACACGAAATGCTGAGGGAACTCGGCGTCTCTAACGCACAAAATACTGAGGGATCGGTGCCTTAACACACAAAATGCTGAGGGAACTCGGAGTCTCTAACACACAAAATACTGAGGGAACGGTGCTTTAACACACAAAATACTGAGGGAACTCGGCGTCTCTAAGACACAAAATACTGAGGAAATGGCGTCTTAACACACAAAATACTGAGGGAAATGTGTGTCTCTGACACACAAAATACTGAGGGAACTCGGCTTCTCTAACACACAAAATACTGAGGGAACTCGGCGTCTTACACACACAAAACTCTGAGGGAACTTGGCCTCTCTAACACACAAAATGCTGAGAGACCTCGGCGTCTCTAACACTCAAAATGTTGAGGGAACTCGGCGTCTTACACACACAAAACTCTGAGGGAACTCGGCGTCTCTAACACACAAAATAATAACAGAAATCGGCGTCTCTAACACACAAAATGGTGAGGGAACTGAGTCTTAACAAACAAAATTCTGAGGGAACTCGGCGTCTCTAACACACAAAATACTGAGGGAACTCGGCATCTTAACACACACAATACTGAGGGAACGGCGTCTCTAACACACAAAATACTGAGGGAACTCGGCATCTTAACACGCAAAATACTGAGGGAACTCGGCGTCGCTAACACACAAAATACTGAGGGACCTCGGCATCTCTAACACACAAAATACTGAGGGAACGGTGCCTTAACACACGAAATACTGAGGGAACTCGGCGTCTCTAACACACAAAATGCAGAGGGAACACCGCGTCTCTAACACACAAAATACTGAGGGACCTCGGCGTCTCTAACACACAAAATACTGAGGGAACGGTGCCTTAACACACGAAATGCTGAGGGAACTCGGCGTCTCTAACACACCAAATACTGAGGGAACTCGGCGTCTCTAAATCACAAAATAATGAGGAAATGGCGTCTTAACACACAAAATACTGAGGGAAATGTGTGTCTCTGACACACAAAATACTGAGGGAACTCGGCTTCTCTAACACACAAAATGCTGAGAGACCTCGGCGTCTCTAACACTCAAAATGTTGAGGGAACTCGGCGTCTTACACACACAAAACTCTGAGGGAACTCGGCGTCTCTAACACACAAAATAATGAGAGAACCCGGCGTCTCTAACACACAAAATAGTGAGGGAACGGAGTCTTAACAAACAAAATTCTGAGGGAACTCGGCGTCTCTAACACACAAAATACTGAGGGAACTCGGCATTTTAACACACACAATACTGAGGGAACGGCGTCTCTAACACACAAAATACTGAGGGAACTCGGCATCTTAACACGCAAAATACTGAGGGAACTCGGCGTCGCTAACACACTCAATACGGAGGGAACGGTGCATTAACACACAAAACAATGAGGGAATTCGGCATCTTACACAGTAAATACTGAGGGACCTCGGCATCGTACACACACAAAATACTGAGGGAACTCGGCGACTCTAACACACAAAATATTGAGGGAACTCGGCGTCTCTAACACACAAATTGCTGAGGAAACACGGCGTCGCTAAGACACAAAATACTGAGAGAACTCAGCGTCTCTAAAACACAAAATACTGAGGGAACTCGGCGTCTCTAACACACAAAAAACAGAGGGAACTCGGCGTCTCTAACACACAAAATACTGAGGGAATGGCGTCTTAACACACAAAATACTGAGGGAACTCGGCGTCTTACAAACAAAATACTGAGGGAACTCGGCGTCGCTAAATCACAAAATACTCAGGGAACTGGGCGTGTCTAAGACAAAAAATACTGAGGGAACTGGGCGTCTCTGACACACAAAATACTGAGAGAACGGCGTCTCTAACACACGAAATGCTCAGGGAACTCGGCGTCTCGAACACACAAAATACTGAGGGAACGGCGTCTTAACAGACAAAATTCTGAGGGAACTCGGCGTCTCTAACACACAAAATACTGGGGGAACTGTGCCTTAACACACGAAATGCTGAGGGAACTCGGCGTCTCTAACACAGAAAATACTGAGGGAACTCGGCGTCTCTAACACACAAAATGCAGAGGGAACACCGCGCCTCTAACACACAAAATACTGAGGGAACTCGGCGTCTCTAACACACAAAATACTGAGGGAACGGTGCCTTAACACACGAAATGCTGAGGGAACTCGGCGTCTCTAACAAACAAAATACTGAGGGAACTCGGCGTCTCTAACTCACGAAATGCTGAGGGAACTCGGCGTCTCTAACGCACAAAATACTGAGGGAACGGTGCCTTAACACACAAAATGCTGAGGGAACTCGGCGTCTCTAACACACAAAATACTGAGGGAACTGTGCCTTAACACACGAAATGCTGAGGGAACTCGCCGTCTCTAACACAGAAAATACTGAGGGAACTCGGCGTCTCTAACACACAAAATACTGAGGGAACTCGGCGTCGCTAACACACAAAATACTGAGGGACCTCGGCATCTCTAACACACAAAATACTGAGGGAACGGTGCCTTAACACACGAAATACTGAGGGAACTCGGCGTCTCTAACACACAAAATGCAGAGGGAACACCGCGTCTCTAACACACAAAATACTGAGGGACCTCGGCGTCTCTAACACACAAAATACTGAGGGAACGGTGCCTTAACACACGAAATGCTGAGGGAACTCGGCGTCTCTAACACACCAAATACTGAGGGAACTCGGCGTCTCTAAATCACAAAATAATGAGGAAATGGCGTCTTAACACACAAAATACTGAGGGAACTCGGCGTCTTACAAACAAAATACTGAGGGAACTCGGCGTCGCTAAATCACAAAATACTCAGGGAACTGGGCGTGTCTAAGACAAAAAATACTGAGGGAACTGGGCGTCTCTGACACACAAAATACTGAGAGAACGGCGTCTCTAACACACGAAATGCTCAGGGAACTCGGCGTCTCGAACACACAAAATACTGAGGGAACGGCGTCTTAACAGACAAAATTCTGAGGGAACTCGGCGTCTCTAACACACAAAATACTGGGGGAACTGTGCCTTAACACACGAAATGCTGAGGGAACTCGGCGCCTCTAACACACAAAATACTGAGGGAACTCGGCGTCTCTAACACACAAAATACTGAGGGAACGGTGCCTTAACACACGAAATGCTGAGGGAACTCGGCGTCTCTAACAAACAAAATACTGAGGGAACTCGGCGTCTCTAACTCACGAAATGCTGAGGGAACTCGGCGTCTCTAACGCACAAAATACTGAGGGAACGGTGCCTTAACACACAAAATGCTGAGGGAACTCGGCGTCTCTAACACACAAAATACTGAGGGAACTGTGCCTTAACACACGAAATGCTGAGGGAACTCGCCGTCTCTAACACAGAAAATACTGAGGGAACTCGGCGTCTCTAACACACAAAATACTGAGGGAACTCGGCGTCGCTAACACACAAAATACTGAGGGACCTCGGCATCTCTAACACACAAAATACTGAGGGAACGGTGCCTTAACACACGAAATACTGAGGGAACTCGGCGTCTCTAACACACAAAATGCAGAGGGAACACCGCGTCTCTAACACACAAAATACTGAGGGACCTCGGCGTCTCTAACACACAAAATACTGAGGGAACGGTGCCTTAACACACGAAATGCTGAGGGAACTCGGCGTCTCTAACACACCAAATACTGAGGGAACTCGGCGTCTCTAAATCACAAAATAATGAGGAAATGGTGTCTTAACACACAAAATACTGAGGGAAATGTGTGTCTCTGACACACAAAATACTGAGGGAACTCGGCTTCTCTAACACACGAAATGCTGAGGGAACTCGGCGTCTCTAACACACCAAATACTGAGGGAACTCGGCGTCTCTAAATCACAAAATAATGAGGAAATGGTGTCTTAACACACAAAATACTGAGGGAAATGTGTGTCTCTGACACACAAAATACTGAGGGAACTCGGCTTCTCTAACGCACAAAATGCTGAGGGAACTTGGCCTGTCTAACACACAAAATGCGGAGGGAACTCGGCGTCTGTAACACACAAAATACTGAGGGAACTCGCCGTCTCTAACACATAAAACACTGAGGGAACGGTGCCTTAATACATGAAATGCTGAGGGAACTCGGCGTCTCTAACACACAAAATGCAGAGGGAACTAAGCGTCTCTAACACACAAAATACTGAGGGAACTCGGCGTCTCTAACACACAAAATGCTGAGGGAACTCGGCGTCTCTAACATACAAAATACAGAGGGAACTCCGCGCGTCTAACACACAAAATACTGAGGGAACGGTGCCTTAACACACGAAATACTGAGGGAACTCGGCGTCACTAACACACAAAATACTGAGGGAACTCGGCATCTGTAACACACAAAATGTAGAGGGAACACCGCGCCTCTAACACACAAAATACTGAGGGAACTCGGCGTCTCTAACACACAAAATACTGAGGGAACGGTGCCTTAACACATGAAATGCTGAGGGAACTCCGCGTCTCTAAGAAACAAAATACTGAGGGAACTCGGCGTCTCTAACACACGAAATGCTGAGGGAACTCGGCGTCTCTAACGCACAAAATACTGAGGGAACGGTGCCTTAACACACAAAATGCTGAGGGAACTCGGAGTCTCTAACACACAAAATACTGAGGGAACGGTGCTTTAACACACAAAATACTGAGGGAACTCGGCGTCTCTAAGACACAAAATACTGAGGAAATGGCGTCTTAACACACAAAATACTGAGGGAAATGTGTGTCTCTGACACACAAAATACTGAGGGAACTCGGCTTCTCTAACACACAAAATACTGAGGGAACTCGGCGTCTTACACACACAAAACTCTGAGGGAACTTGGCCTCTCTAACACACAAAATGCTGAGAGACCTCGGCGTCTCTAACACTCAAAATGTTGAGGGAACTCGGCGTCTTACACACACAAAACTCTGAGGGAACTCGGCGTCTCTAACACACAAAATAATAACAGAAATCGGCGTCTCTAACACACAAAATGGTGAGGGAACTGAGTCTTAACAAACAAAATTCTGAGGGAACTCGGCGTCTCTAACACACAAAATACTGAGGGAACTCGGCATCTTAACACACACAATACTGAGGGAACGGCGTCTCTAACACACAAAATACTGAGGGAACTCGGCATCTTAACACGCAAAATACTGAGGGAACTCGGCGTCGCTAACACACAAAATACTGAGGGACCTCGGCATCTCTAACACACAAAATACTGAGGGAACGGTGCCTTAACACACGAAATACTGAGGGAACTCGGCGTCTCTAACACACAAAATGCAGAGGGAACACCGCGTCTCTAACACACAAAATACTGAGGGACCTCGGCGTCTCTAACACACAAAATACTGAGGGAACGGTGCCTTAACACACGAAATGCTGAGGGAACTCGGCGTCTCTAACACACCAAATACTGAGGGAACTCGGCGTCTCTAAATCACAAAATAATGAGGAAATGGCGTCTTAACACACAAAATACTGAGGGAAATGTGTGTCTCTGACACACAAAATACTGAGGGAACTCGGCTTCTCTAACACACAAAATGCTGAGAGACCTCGGCGTCTCTAACACTCAAAATGTTGAGGGAACTCGGCGTCTTACACACACAAAACTCTGAGGGAACTCGGCGTCTCTAACACACAAAATAATGAGAGAACCCGGCGTCTCTAACACACAAAATAGTGAGGGAACGGAGTCTTAACAAACAAAATTCTGAGGGAACTCGGCGTCTCTAACACACAAAATACTGAGGGAACTCGGCATTTTAACACACACAATACTGAGGGAACGGCGTCTCTAACACACAAAATACTGAGGGAACTCGGCATCTTAACACGCAAAATACTGAGGGAACTCGGCGTCGCTAACACACTCAATACGGAGGGAACGGTGCATTAACACACAAAACAATGAGGGAATTCGGCATCTTACACAGTAAATACTGAGGGACCTCGGCATCGTACACACACAAAATACTGAGGGAACTCGGCGACTCTAACACACAAAATATTGAGGGAACTCGGCGTCTCTAACACACAAATTGCTGAGGAAACACGGCGTCGCTAAGACACAAAATACTGAGAGAACTCAGCGTCTCTAAAACACAAAATACTGAGGGAACTCGGCGTCTCTAACACACAAAAAACAGAGGGAACTCGGCGTCTCTAACACACAAAATACTGAGGGAATGGCGTCTTAACACACAAAATACTGAGGGAACTCGGCGTCTTACAAACAAAATACTGAGGGAATTCGGCGTCTCTAAATCACAAAATAATGAGGAAATGGCGTCTTAACACACAAAATACTGAGGGAAATGTGTGTCTCTGACACACAAAATACTGAGGGAACTCGGCTTCTCTAACACACAAAATGCTGAGAGACCTCGGCGTCTCTAACACTCAAAATGTTGAGGGAACTCGGCGTCTTACACACACAAAACTCTGAGGGAACTCGGCGTCTCTAACACACAAAATAATGACAGAACCCGGCGTCTCTAACACACAAAATAGTGAGGGAACGGAGTCTTAACAAACAAAATTCTGAGGGAACTCGGCGTCTCTAACACACAAAATACTGAGGGAACTCGGCATTTTAACACACACAATACTGAGGGAACGGCGTCTCTAACACACAAAATACTGAGGGAACTCGGCATCTTAACACGCAAAATACTGAGGGAACTCGGCGTCGCTAACACACTCAATACGGAGGGAACGGTGCATTAACACACAAAACAATGAGGGAATTCGGCATCTTACACAGTAAATACTGAGGGACCTCGGCATCGTACACACACAAAATACTGAGGGAACTCGGCGACTCTAACACACAAAATATTGAGGGAACTCGGCGTCTCTAACACACAAATTGCTGAGGAAACACGGCGTCGCTAAGACACAAAATACTGAGAGAACTCAGCGTCTCTAAAACACAAAATACTGAGGGAACTCGGCGTCTCTAACACACAAAAAACAGAGGGAACTCGGCGTCTCTAACACACAAAATACTGAGGGAATGGCGTCTTAACACACAAAATACTGAGGGAACTCGGCGTCTTACAAACAAAATACTGAGGGAACTCGGCGTCGCTAAATCACAAAATACTCAGGGAACTGGGCGTGTCTAAGACAAAAAATACTGAGGGAACTGGGCGTCTCTGACACACAAAATACTGAGAGAACGGCGTCTCTAACACACGAAATGCTCAGGGAACTCGGCGTCTCGAACACACAAAATACTGAGGGAACGGCGTCTTAACAGACAAAATTCTGAGGGAACTCGGCGTCTCTAACACACAAAATACTGGGGGAACTGTGCCTTAACACACGAAATGCTGAGGGAACTCGGCGTCTCTAACACAGAAAATACTGAGGGAACTCGGCGTCTCTAACACACAAAATGCAGAGGGAACACCGCGCCTCTAACACACAAAATACTGAGGGAACTCGGCGTCTCTAACACACAAAATACTGAGGGAACGGTGCCTTAACACACGAAATGCTGAGGGAACTCGGCGTCTATAACAAACAAAATACTGAGGGAACTCGGCGTCTCTAACTCACGAAATGCTGAGGGAACTCGGCGTCTCTAACGCACAAAATACTGAGGGAACGGTGCCTTAACACACAAAATGCTGAGGGAACTCGGCGTCTCTAACACACAAAATACTGAGGGAACTGTGCCTTAACACACGAAATGCTGAGGGAACTCGCCGTCTCTAACACAGAAAATACTGAGGGAACTCGGCGTCTCTAACACACAAAATACTGAGGGAACTCGGCGTCGCTAACACACAAAATACTGAGGGACCTCGGCATCTCTAACACACAAAATACTGAGGGAACGGTGCCTTAACACACGAAATACTGAGGGAACTCGGCGTCTCTAACACACAAAATGCAGAGGGAACACCGCGTCTCTAACACACAAAATACTGAGGGACCTCGGCGTCTCTAACACACAAAATACTGAGGGAACGGTGCCTTAACACACGAAATGCTGAGGGAACTCGGCGTCTCTAACACACCAAATACTGAGGGAACTCGGCGTCTCTAAATCACAAAATAATGAGGAAATGGCGTCTTAACACACAAAATACTGAGGGAACTCGGCGTCTTACAAACAAAATACTGAGGGAACTCGGCGTCGCTAAATCACAAAATACTCAGGGAACTGGGCGTGTCTAAGACAAAAAATACTGAGGGAACTGGGCGTCTCTGACACACAAAATACTGAGAGAACGGCGTCTCTAACACACGAAATGCTCAGGGAACTCGGCGTCTCGAACACACAAAATACTGAGGGAACGGCGTCTTAACAGACAAAATTCTGAGGGAACTCGGCGTCTCTAACACACAAAATACTGGGGGAACTGTGCCTTAACACACGAAATGCTGAGGGAACTCGGCGCCTCTAACACACAAAATACTGAGGGAACTCGGCGTCTCTAACACACAAAATACTGAGGGAACGGTGCCTTAACACACGAAATGCTGAGGGAACTCGGCGTCTCTAACAAACAAAATACTGAGGGAACTCGGCGTCTCTAACTCACGAAATGCTGAGGGAACTCGGCGTCTCTAACGCACAAAATACTGAGGGAACGGTGCCTTAACACACAAAATGCTGAGGGAACTCGGCGTCTCTAACACACAAAATACTGAGGGAACTGTGCCTTAACACACGAAATGCTGAGGGAACTCGCCGTCTCTAACACAGAAAATACTGAGGGAACTCGGCGTCTCTAACACACAAAATACTGAGGGAACTCGGCGTCGCTAACACACAAAATACTGAGGGACCTCGGCATCTCTAACACACAAAATACTGAGGGAACGGTGCCTTAACACACGAAATACTGAGGGAACTCGGCGTCTCTAACACACAAAATGCAGAGGGAACACCGCGTCTCTAACACACAAAATACTGAGGGACCTCGGCGTCTCTAACACACAAAATACTGAGGGAACGGTGCCTTAACACACGAAATGCTGAGGGAACTCGGCGTCTCTAACACACCAAATACTGAGGGAACTCGGCGTCTCTAAATCACAAAATAATGAGGAAATGGTGTCTTAACACACAAAATACTGAGGGAAATGTGTGTCTCTGACACACAAAATACTGAGGGAACTCGGCTTCTCTAACACACAAAATGCTGAGAGACCTCGGCGTCTCTAACACTCAAAATGTTGAGGGAACTCGGCGTCTTACACACACAAAACTCTGAGGGAACTCGGCGTCTCTAACACACAAAATAATGAGAGAACCCGGCGTCTCTAACACACAAAATAGTGAGGGAACGGAGTCTTAACAAACAAAATTCTGAGGGAACTCGGCGTCTCTAACACACAAAATACTGAGGGAACTCGGCATTTTAACACACACAATACTGAGGGAACGGCGTCTCTAACACACAAAATACTGAGGGAACTCGGCATCTTAACACGCAAAATACTGAGGGAACTCGGCGTCGCTAACACACTCAATACGGAGGGAACGGTGCATTAACACACAAAACAATGAGGGAATTCGGCATCTTACACAGTAAATACTGAGGGACCTCGGCATCGTACACACACAAAATACTGAGGGAACTCGGCGACTCTAACACACAAAATATTGAGGGAAATCGGCGTCTCTAACACACAAATTGCTGAGGGAACACGGCGTCGCTAAGACACAAAATACTGAGAGAACTCAGCGTCTCTAAAACACAAAATACTGAGGGAACTCGGCGTCTCTAACACACAAAAAACAGAGGGAACTCGGCATCTCTTAAACACAAAATACTGAGGGTACTCAGCGTCTCTAACACATGAAATGCTGAGGAAACTCGGCGTCGCTAACACACAAAATAGTGAGGGAACGGAGTCTAAACAAACAAAATTCTGAGGGAACTCGGTGTCTATAACACACAAAATACTGAGGGAACTCGGCATCTTAACACACACAATACTGAGGGAACTGCATCTTAACACGCAAAATACTGAGGGAACTCGGCGTCGCTAACACACACAATACTGAGGGAACGGTGCATTAACACACAAAATAATGAGGGAATTCGGCATCTTACACACAAAATACTGAGGGAACACGGCGTCGCTAAGACACAAAATACTGAGAGAACTCAGCGTCTCTAACACACAAAACACTGAGGGAACTCGGCGTCTCTAACACACAAAATACAGAGGGAACTCGGCGTCTCTAACACACAAAATACTGAGGGAACGGCGTCTTAACACACAAAATACTGAGGGAACTCGGCGTCTTACAAACAAAATACTGAGGGAACTCGGCGTCGCTAAATCACAAAATACTCAGGGAACTGGGCGTGTCTAAGACAAAAAATACTGAGGGAACTGGGCGTCTCTGACACACAAAATACTGAGAGAACGGCGTCTCTAACACACGAAATGCTCAGGGAACTCGGCGTCTCGAACACACAAAATACTGAGGGAACGGCGTCTTAACAGACAAAATTCTGAGGGAACTCGGCGTCTCTAACACACAAAATACTGGGGGAACTGTGCCTTAACACACGAAATGCTGAGGGAACTCGGCGCCTCTAACACACAAAATACTGAGGGAACTCGGCGTCTCTAACACACAAAATACTGAGGGAACGGTGCCTTAACACACGAAATGCTGAGGGAACTTAGCGTCTCTAACAAACAAAATACTGAGGGAACTCGGCGTCTCTAACTCACGAAATGCTGAGGGAACTCGGCGTCTCTAACGCACAAAATACTGAGGGAACGGTGCCTTAACACACAAAATGCTGAGGGAACTCGGCGTCTCTAACACACAAAATACTGAGGGAACTGTGCCTTAACACACGAAATGCTGAGGGAACTCGCCGTCTCTAACACAGAAAATACTGAGGGAACTCGGCGTCTCTAACACACAAAATACTGAGGGAACTCGGCGTCGCTAACACACAAAATACTGAGGGACCTCGGCATCTCTAACACACAAAATACTGAGGGAACGGTGCCTTAACACACGAAATACTCAGGGAACTCGGCGTCTCTAACACACAAAATGCAGAGGGAACACCGCGTCTCTAACACACAAAATACTGAGGGACCTCGGCGTCTCTAACACACAAAATACTGAGGGAACGGTGCCTTAACACACGAAATGCTGAGGGAACTCGGCGTCTCTAACACACCAAATACTGAGGGAACTCGGCGTCTCTAAATCACAAAATAATGAGGAAATGGTGTCTTAAAACACAAAATACTGAGGGAAATGTGTGTCTCTGACACACAAAATACTGAGGGAACTCGGCTTCTCTAACACACAAAATGCTGAGAGACCTCGGCGTCTCTAACACTCAAAATGTTGAGGGAACTCGGCGTCTTACACACACAAAACTCTGAGGGAACTCGGCGTCTCTAACACACAAAATAATGAGAGAACCCGGCGTCTCTAACACACAAAATAGTGAGGGAACGGAGTCTTAACAAACAAAATTCTGAGGGAACTCGGCGTCTCTAACACACAAAATACTGAGGGAACTCGGCATTTTAACACACACAATACTGAGGGAACGGCGTCTCTAACACACAAAATACCGAGGGAACTCGGCATCTTAACACGCAAAATACTGAGGGAACTCGGCGTCGCTAACACACTCAATACGGAGGGAACGGTGCATTAACACACAAAACAATGAGGGAATTCGGCATCTTACACAGTAAATACTGAGGGACCTCGGCATCGTACACACACAAAATACTGAGGGAACTCGGCGACTCTAACACACAAAATATTGAGGGAACTCGGCGTCTCTAACACACAAATTGCTGAGGGAACACGGCGTCGCTAAGACACAAAATACTGAGAGAACTCAGCGTCTCTAAAACACAAAATACTGAGGGAACTCGGCGTCTCTAACACACAAAAAACAGAGGGAACTCGGCATCTCTTAAACACAAAATACTGAGGGTACTCAGCGTCTCTAACACATGAAATGCTGAGGAACCTCGGCGTCGCTAACACACAAAATAATGAGAGACCTTGGCGTCTCTAACACACAAAATAGTGAGGGAACGGAGTCTAAACAAACAAAATTCTGAGGGAACTCGGCGTCTCTAACACACAAAATACTGAGGGAACTCGGCATCTTAACACACACAATACTGAGGGAACTGCATCTTAACACGCAAAATACTGAGGGAACTCGGCGTCGCTAACACACACAATACTGAGGGAACGGTGCATTAACACACAAAATAATGAGGGAATTCGGCATCTTACACACAAAATACTGAGGGAACACGGCGTCGCTAAGACACAAAATACTGAGAGAACTCAGCGTCTCTAACACACAAAACACTGAGGGAACTCGGCGTCTCTAACACACAAAATACAGAGGGAACTCGGCGTCTCTAACACACAAAATACTGAGGGAACGGCGTCTTAACACACAAAATACTGAGGGAACTCGGCGTCTTACAAACAAAATACTGAGGGAACTCGGCGTCGCTAAATCACAAAATACTGAGGGAACTGGGCGTGTCTAAGACAAAAAATACTGAGAGAACTGGGCGTCTCTGAAAAACAAAATACCTAGAGAACGGCGTCTCTAACACACACAATACTGAGGGAACGGTGACTTAACACACGAAATGCTGAGAGAACTCGGCGTCTCTGACACACACAATACTGAGGGAACGGTGCCTTAACACTCGAAATGCTGAGAGAACTCGGCGTCTCTGACACACACAATACTGAGGGAACGGTGCCTTAACACACGAAATGCTGAGAGAACTCGGCGTCTCTAACACACAAAATACTGAGGGAACTCGGCGTCTCTAACACACGAAATGCTAAGGGAACTCGGCGTCTCTAACACACAAAATAATGAGAGAACTCGGCATCTCTAACACACAAAATACAGAGGGAACTCGGCGTCTCTAAGACACAAAATACTGAGGGAATGGCGTCTTAACACACAAAATACTGAGGGAACTGTGTGTCTCTGACACACAAAATACTGAGGGAACTCGGCATATCTAACACACAAAATACTGAGGGAACTCGGCGTCTTACACACACAAAATTCTAAGGGAACTTGGCCTCTCTAACACACAAAATGCTGAGGGAACTCGGCGTCTCTAACACTCAAAATGTTGAGGGAACTCGGCGTCTGTAACACTCAAAATGCAGAGGGAACTCGGCGTCTCTAACACACAAAATACTGAGGGAACGGTGCCTTAACACAGGAAATGCTGAGGGAACTCGGCGTCTCTAACACACAAAATACTGAGGGAACGGCGTCTTAACAGACAAAATTCTGAGGGAACTCGGCGTCTTACATACACAAAATTCTGAGGGAACTTGGCCTCTCTAACACACAAAATGCTGAGGGAACTCGGCGTCTCTAACACTCAAAAACTTGAGGGAACTCAGCGTCTGTTACACACAAATTGCAGAGGGAACTCCGCGCCTCTAACACACAAAATACTGAGGGAACTCGGCGTCTCTAACACACAAAATACTGAGGGAACGGTGCCTTAACACACGAAATGCTGAGGGAACTCGGCGTCTCTAACACACAAAATACTGAGGGAACTCGGCGTCTCTAACACACGAAATGCTGAGGGAACTCGGCGTCACTAACACACAAAATACTGAGGGAACTCGGCGTCTCTAACACACAAAATAATGAGAGAACTAAGCGTCTCTAACACACAAAATACTGAGGGAACACGGCGTCTCTAACACACAAAATACTGAGAAAACGGTGCCTTAACACACGAAATGCTGACAGAACTCGGCGTCTCTAACACACAAAATACTGAGGGAACTCGGCGTCTCTAACACACGAAATGCTGAGGGAACTCGGCGTCTCTAACACACAAAATAATGAGAGAACTCGGCATCTCTAACACACAAAATACTGAGGGAACTCGGCGTCTCTAACACAAAAAATACAGAGGGAACTTGGCGTCTCTAACACACAAAGTACAGAGGGAACTCGGCGTCTCTAACAGACAAAATACTGAGGGAACGGCGTCTTAACAGAGAAAATACTGAGGGAACTCGGCGTGTTACAAACAAAATACTGAGGGAACGGCGTCGCTAAATCACAAAATACTGAGGGAACTGGGCGTGTCTAAGACAAAAAATACTGAGGGAACTGGGCGTCTCTGACACACAAAATACCTAGAGAACGGCGTCTCTAACACACGAAATGCTGAGGGAACTCGGCGTCTCTAACAGACAAAATGCTGAGGGAACTCGGCATCTTAACACACACAATACTGACGGAACGGCGCCTTAACACGCAAAATACTGAGGGAACTCGGCGTCGCTAACACACAAAATACTGAGGGAACTCGGCGTCTCTAACACACAAAATGCAGAGGGAACTAAGCGTCTCTAACACACAAAATACTGAGGGAACTCGGCGTCTCTAACACACAAAATGCTGAGGGAACTCGTGTCTCTAACACACAAAATACTGAGGGAACGGTGCCTTAACACACGAAATGCTGAGGGAACTCGGCCTCTCTAACACACAAAATACTGAGGGAACGGTGCCTTAACACACGAAATACTGAGGGAACTCGGCGTCTCTAACACAGAAAATACTGAGGGAACTCGGCGTCTCTAACACACGAAATGCTGAGGGAACTCGGCGTCACTAACACACAAAATACTGAGGGAACTCGGCGTCTCTTACACACAAAATGCAGAGGGAACACCGCGCCTCTAACACACAAAATACTGAGGGAACTCGGCGTCTCTAACACACGAAATGCTGAGGGAACTCGGCATCTCTAACACACAAAATACTGACGGAACGGTGCCTTAACACACGAAATGCTGAGGGAACTCGGCGTCTCTAACACAGAAAATACTGAGGGAACTCGGCGTCAGTAACACACAAAATACTGAGGGAATGGCGTCTTAACACACAAAATACTGAGGGAACTGTGTGTCTCTGACACACAAAATACTGAGGGAACTCGGCGTCTCTAAAACACAAAATGCAGAGGGAACACCGCGCCTATAACACACAAAATACTGAGGGAACTCGGCGCCTCTAACACACAAAATACTGAGGGAACGGTGCCTTAACACACGAAATACTGAGGGAACTCGGCATCTTAACACACACAATACTGAGGGAACGGCATCTTAACACGCAAAATACTGAGGGAACTCGGCGTCGCTAACACACAGAATACTGAGGGAACGGTGCATTAACACACAAAATAATGAGGGAATTCGGCATCTTACACACACAATACTGAGGGAACACGGCGTCGCTAAGACACAAAATACTGAGAGAACTCAGCGTCTCTAACACACAAAACACTGAGGGAACTCGGCGTCTCTAACACACAAAATACAGAGGGAACTCGGCGTCTCTAACACACACAATACTGAGGGAACGGTGCATTAACACACAAAATAATGAGGGAATTCGGCATCTTACACACAAAATACTGAGGGAACACGGCGTCGCTAAGACACAAAATACTGAGAGAACTCAGCGTCTCTAACACACATAACACTGAGGGAACTTGGCGTCTCTAACACACAAAATACAGAGGGAACTCGGCGTCTCTAACACACAAAATACTGAGGGAACTCGGCGTCTCTAACACACAAAATACTGAGGGAACGGCGTCTTAACACACAAAATACTGAGGGAACTCGGCGTCTTACAAACAAAATACTGAGGGAACTCGGCGTCGCTAAATCACAAAATACTGAGGGAACTGGGCGTGTCTAAGACAAAAAATACTGAGGGAACTGGGCGTCTCTGACACACAAAATACCTAGAGAACGGCGTCTCTAACACACACAATACTGAGGGAACGGTGCCTTAACACACGAAATGCTGAGAGAACTCAGCGTCTCTAACACACAAAATACTGAGGGAACTCGGCGTCTCTAACACACAAAATACTGAGGGAACGGTGCCTTAACACAGGAAATGCTGAGGGAACTCGGCGTCTCTAACACACAAAATACTGAGGGAACGGCGTCTTAACAGACAAAATTCTGAGGGAACTCGGCGTCTTACATACAGAAAATTCTGAGGGAACTTGGCCTCTCTAACACACAAAATGCTGAGGGAACTCGGCGTCTCTAACACTCAAAATACTGAGGGAACGGTGCCTTAACACACGAAATGCTGAGGGAACTCGGCGTCTCTAACACACAAAATACTGAGGGAACGGCGTCTTAACACACAAAATACTGAGGGAACTTGGCGTCTTACAAACAAAATACTGAGGGAACTCGGCGTCGCTAAATCACAAAATACTGAGGGAACTCGGCGTGGCTAAATCACAAAATACAGAGGGAACTGGGCGTGTCTAAGACAAAAAATACTGAGGGAACTGGGCGTCTCTGACACACAAAATACCTAGAGAACGGCGTCTCTAACACACACAATACTGAGGGAACGGTGCCTTAACACACGAAATGCTGAGAGAACTCAGCGTCTCTAACACACAAAATACTGAGGGAACTCGGCGTCTCTAACACACGAAATGCTGAGGGAACTCGGCCTCTCTAACACACAAAATACTGAGGGAACGGTGCCTTAACACACGAAATACTGAGGGAACTCGGCGTCTCTAACACAGAAAATACTGAGGGAACTCGGCGTCTCTAACACACGAAATGCTGAGGGAACTCGGCGTCACTAACACACAAAATACTGAGGGAACTCGGCGTCTCTTACACACAAAATGCAGAGGGAACACCGCGCCTCTAACACACAAAATACTGAGGGAACGGTGCCTTAACACACGAAATGCTGAGGGAACTCGGCGTCTCTAACACACAAAATACTGAGGGAACGGCGTCTTAACACACAAAATACTGAGGGAACTTGGCGTCTTACAAACAAAATACTGAGGGAACTCGGCGTCGCTAAATCACAAAATACTGAGGGAACTCGGCGTGGCTAAATCACAAAATACAGAGGGAACTGGGCGTGTCTAAGACAAAAAATACTGAGGGAACTGGGCGTCTCTGACACACAAAATACCTAGAGAACGGCGTCTCTAACACACACAATACTGAGGGAACGGTGCCTTAACACACGAAATGCTGAGAGAACTCAGCGTCTCTAACACACAAAATACTGAGGGAACTCGGCGTCTCTAACACACGAAATGCTGAGGGAACTCGGCCTCTCTAACACACAAAATACTGAGGGAACGGTGCCTTAACACACGAAATACTGAGGGAACTCGGCGTCTCTAACACAGAAAATACTGAGGGAACTCGGCGTCTCTAACACACGAAATGCTGAGGGAACTCGGCGTCACTAACACACAAAATACTGAGGGAACTCGGCGTCTCTTACACACAAAATGCAGAGGGAACACCGCGCCTCTAACACACAAAATACTGAGGGAACTCGGCGTCTCTAACAGACAAAATACTGAGGGAACGGTGCTTTAACACACGAAATGCTGAGGGAACTCGGCGTCTCTAACACACAAAATACTGAGGGCACTCGGCGTCTCGAACACACAAAATACTGAGGGAACTCGGCGTCTCTAAGACACAAAATACTGAGGGAATGGCGTCTTAACACACAAAATACTGAGGGAACTGTGTGTCTCTGACACACAAAATACTGAGGGAACTCGGCGTCTCTAAAACACAAAATGCAGAGGGAACACCGCGCCTATAACACACAAAATACTGAGGGAACTCGGCGCCTCTAACACACAAAATACTGAGGGAACGGTGCCTTAACACACGAAATGCTGAGGGAACTCGGCGTATCTAACACACAAAATACTGAGGGAACTCGGCATCTTAACACACACAATACTGAGGGAACGGCATCTTAACACGCAAAATACTGAGGGAACTCGGCGTCGCTAACACACACAATACTGAGGGAACGGTGCATTAACACACAAAATAATGAGGGAATTCGGCATCTTACACACAAAATACTGAGGGAACACGGCGTCGCTAAGACACAAAATACTGAGAGAACTCAGCGTCTCTAACACACAAAACACTGAGGGAACTCCGCGTCTCTAACACACAAAATACAGAGGGAACTCGGCGTCTCTAACACACAAAATACTGAGGGAACGGCGTCTTAACACACAAAATACTGAGGGAACTTGGCGTCTTACAAACAAAATACTGAGGGAACTCGGCGTCGCTAAATCACAAAATACTGAGGGAACTCGGCGTGGCTAAATCACAAAATACTGAGGGAACTGGGCGTGTCTAAGACAAAAAATACTGAGGGAACTGGGCGTCTCTGACACACAAAATACCTAGAGAACGGCGTCTCTAACACACACAATACTGAGGGAACGGTGCCTTAACACACGAAATGCTGAGAGAACTCAGCGTCTCTAACACACAAAATACTGAGGGAACTCGGCGTCTCTAACACACGAAATGCTAAGGGAACTCGGCGTCTCTAACACACAAAATAATGAGAGAACTCGGCATCTCTAACACACAAAATACTGAGGGAACTGTGTGTCTCTGACACACAAAATACTGAGGGAACTCGGCATATCTAACAAACAAAATACTGAGGGAACTCGGCGTCTTACACACACAAAATTCTAAGGGAACTTGGCCTCTCTAACACACAAAATGCTGAGGGAACTCGGCGTCTCTAACACTCAAAATGTTGAGGGATCTCGGCGTCTGTAACACTCAAAATGCAGAGGGAACTCGGCGTCTCTAACACACAAAATACTGAGGGAACGGTGCCTTAACACAGGAAATGCTGAGGGAACTCGGCGTCTCTAAAACACAAAATACTGAGGGAACGGCGTCTTAACAGACAAAATTCTGAGGGAACTCGGCGTCTTACATACACAAAATTCTGAGGGAACTTGGCCTCTCTAACACACAAAATGCTGAGGGAACTCGGCGTCTCTAACACTCAAAATACTGAGGGAACGGTGCCTTAACACACGAAATGCTGAGGGAACTCGGCGTCTCTAACACACAAAATACTGAGGGAACTCGGCGTCTCTAACACACGAAATGCTGAGGGAACTCGGCATCTCTAACACACAAAATACTGACGGAACGGTGCCTTAACACACGAAATGCTGAGGGAACTCGGCGTCTCTAACACAGAAAATACTGAGGGAACTCGGCGTCTCTAACACACGAAATGCTGAGGGAACTCGGCGTCAGTAACACACAAAATACTGAGGGAACTCGGCGTCTCTAACACAGAAAATACTGAGGGAACTCGGCGTCTCTAACACACGAAATGCTGAGGGAACTCGGCGTCAGTAACACACAAAATACTGAGGGAACTCGGCGTCTCTAACACACAAAATACTGAGGGTACTCGGCGTCTCTAACACACGAAATGCTGAGGGTACTCGGCGTCTCTAACACACAAAATACTGAGGGAACTCGGCGCCTCTAACACACAAAATACTGAGGGAACGGTGCCTTAACACACGAAATGCTGAGGGAACTCGGCGTCTCTAACACACAAAATACTGAGGGTACTCGGCGTCTCTAACACACGAAATGCTGAGGGAACTCGGCGTCTCTAACACACAAAATAATGAGAGAACTAAGCGTCTCTAACACACAAAATACTGAGGGAACTCGGCGTCTCTAACACACAAAATACAGAGGGAACTTGGCGTCTCTAACACAGAAAGTACAGAGGGAACTCGGCGTCTCTAACAGACAAAATACTGAGGGAACAGCGTCTTAACAGAGAAAATACTGAGGGAACTCAGCGTCTTACAAACAAAATACTGAGGGAACGGCGTCGCTAAATCACAAAATACTGAGGGAACTGGGCGTGTCTAAGACAAAAAATACTGAGGGAACTGGGCGTCTCTGACACACAAAATACCTAGAAAACGGCGTCTCTAACACACGAAATGCTGAGGGAACTCGGCGTCTATAAAAGACAAAATGCTGAGGGAACTCGGCATCTTAACACACACAATACTGAGGGAACGGCGCCTTAACACGCAAAATACTGAGGGAACTCGGCGTCGCAAACACACAAAATACTGAGGGAACTCGGCGTCTCTAACACACAAAATGCTGAGGGAACTCGGCGTCTCTAACACACAAAATACTGAGGGAACGGAGTCTTAACAGACAAAATTCTGAGGGAACTCGGCGTCTTACATACACAAAATTCTGAGGGAACTTGGCCTCTCTAACACACAAAATGCTGAGGGAACTCGGCGTCTCTAACACTCAAAATACTGAGGGAACGGTGCCTTAACACACGAAATGCTGAGGGAACTCGGCGTCTCTAACACACAAAATACTGAGGGAACTCGGCGTCTCTAACACACGAAATGCTGAGGGAACTCGGCATCTCTAACACACAAAATACTGACGGAACGGTGCCTTAACACACGAAATGCTGAGGGAACTCGGCGTCTCTAACACAGAAAATACTGAGGGAACTCGGCGTCTCTAACACACGAAATGCTGAGGGAACTCGGCGTCAGTAACACACAAAATACTGAGGGAACTCGGCGTCTCTAACACACAAAATGCACAGGGAACACCGCGCCTCTAACACACAAAATACTGAGGGAACTCGGCGCCTCTAACACACAAAATACTGAGGGAACGGTGCCTTAACACACGAAATGCTGAGGGAACTCGGCGTCTCTAACACACAAAATACTGAGGGTACTCGGCGTCTCTAACACACGAAATGCTGAGGGAACTCGGCGTCTCTAACACACAAAATAATGAGAGAACTAAGCGTCTCTAACACACAAAATACTGAGGGAACTCGGCGTCTCTAACACACAAAATACAGAGGGAACTTGGCGTCTCTAACACAGAAAGTACAGAGGGAACTCGGCGTCTCTAACAGACAAAATACTGAGGGAACAGCGTCTTAACAGAGAAAATACTGAGGGAACTCAGCGTCTTACAAACAAAATACTGAGGGAACGGCGTCGCTAAATCACAAAATACTGAGGGAACTGGGCGTGTCTAAGACAAAAAATACTGAGGGAACTGGGCGTCTCTGACACACAAAATACCTAGAAAACGGCGTCTCTAACACACGAAATGCTGAGGGAACTCGGCGTCTATAAAAGACAAAATGCTGAGGGAACTCGGCATCTTAACACACACAATACTGAGGGAACGGCGCCTTAACACGCAAAATACTGAGGGAACTCGGCGTTGCTAACACACAAAATACTGAGGGAACTCGGCGTCTCTAACACACAAAATGCAGAGGGAACTAAGCGTCTCTAACACACAAAATACTGAGGGAACTCGGCGTCTCTAACACACAAAATGCTGAGGGAACTCGGCGTCTCTAACACACAAAATACTGAGGGAACGGTGCCTTAACACACGAAATGCTGAGGGAACTCGGCGTCTCTAACACACAAAATACTGAGGGAACGGTGCCTTAACACACGAAATACTGAGGGAACTCGGCGTCTCTAACACAGAAAATACGGAGGGAACTCGGCGTCTCTAACACACGAAATGCTGAGGGAACTCGGCGTCACTAACACACAAAATACTGAGGGAACTCGGCGTCTCTTACACACAAAATGCAGAGGGAACACCGCGCCTCTAACACACAAAATACTGAGGGAACTCGGCGTCTCTAACACACAAAATACTGAGGGAACGGTGCTTTAACACACGAAATGCTGAGGGAACTCGGCGTCCCTAACACACAAAATACTGAGGGCACTCGGCGTCTCGAACACACAAAATACTGAGGGAACTGTGTGTCTCTGACACACAAAATACTGAGGGATCTCGGCGTCTCTAACACACAAAATACTGAGGGAATGGCGTCTTAACACACAAAATACTGAGGGAACTGTGTGTCTCTGAAACACAAAATACTGAGGGAACTCGGCGTCTCTAACACACAAAATACTGAGGGAACTCCGCGTCTTACACACACAAAATACTGAGGGAATGGTGCCTTAACACACGAAATGCTGAGGGAACTCGGCGTCTCTAACACACAAAATACTGAGGGAACGGCGTCTTAACAGACAAAATTCTGAGAGAACTCGGCGTCTTACACACACAACATTCTGAGGGAACTTGGCCTCTCTAACACACAAAATGCTGAGGGAACTCGGCGTCTCCAACACTCAAAATGTTGAGGGAACTCGGCGTCTGTTACACACAAATTGCAGAGGGAACTCGGCGCATCTAACACACAAAATACTGAGGGAACTCGGAGTCTCTAACACACAAAATACTGAAGGAACGGTGCCTTAACACAGGAAATGCTGAGGGAACTCGGCGTCTCTAACACACAAAATACTGAGGGAACTCGGCGTCTCTAACACACGAAATGCTGAGGGAACTCTGCGTCACTAACACACAAAATAATGAGGGAATTCGGCATCTTACACACAAAATACTGAGGGAACACGGCGTCGCTAAGACACAAAATACTGAGAGAACTCAGCGTCTCTAACACACATAACACTGAGGGAACTTGGCGTCTCTAACACACAAAATACAGAGGGAACTCGGCGTCTCTAACACACAAAATACTGAGGGAACTCGGCGTCTCTAACACACAAAATACTGAGGGAACGGCGTCTTAACACACAAAATACTGAGGGAACTCGGCGTCTTACAAACAAAATACTGAGGGAACTCGGCGTCGCTAAATCACAAAATACTGAGGGAACTGGGCGTGTCTAAGACAAAAAATACTGAGGGAACTGGGCGTCTCTGACACACAAAATACCTAGAGAACGGCGTCTCTAACACACACAATACTGAGGGAACGGTGCCTTAACACACGAAATGCTGAGAGAACTCAGCGTCTCTAACACACAAAATACTGAGGGAACTCGGCGTCTCTAACACACAAAATACTGAGGGAACGGTGCCTTAACACAGGAAATGCTGAGGGAACTCGGCGTCTCTAACACAGAAAATACTGAGGGAACGGCGTCTTAACAGACAAAATTCTGAGGGAACTCGGCGTCTTACATACAGAAAATTCTGAGGGAACTTGGCCTCTCTAACACACAAAATGCTGAGGGAACTCGGCGTCTCTAACACTCAAAATACTGAGGGAACGGTGCCTTAACACACGAAATGCTGAGGGAACTCGGCGTCTCTAACACACAAAATACTGAGGGAACGGCGTCTTAACACACAAAATACTGAGGGAACTTGGCGTCTTACAAACAAAATACTGAGGGAACTCGGCGTCGCTAAATCACAAAATACTGAGGGAACTCGGCGTGGCTAAATCACAAAATACTGAGGGAACTGGGCGTGTCTAAGACAAAAAATACTGAGGGAACTGGGCGTCTCTGACACACAAAATACCTAGAGAACGGCGTCTCTAACACACACAATACTGAGGGAACGGTGCCTTAACACACGAAATGCTGAGAGAACTCAGCGTCTCTAACACACAAAATACTGAGGGAACTCGGCGTCTCTAACACACGAAATGCTGAGGGAACTCGGCCTCTCTAACACACAAAATACTGAGGGAACGGTGCCTTAACACACGAAATACTGAGGGAACTCGGCGTCTCTAACACAGAAAATACTGAGGGAACTCGGCGTCTCTAACACACGAAATGCTGAGGGAACTCGGCGTCACTAACACACAAAATACTGAGGGAACTCGGCGTCTCTTACACACAAAATGCAGAGGGAACACCGCGCCTCTAACACACAAAATACTGAGGGAACTCGGCGTCTCTAACAGACAAAATACTGAGGGAACGGTGCTTTAACACACGAAATGCTGAGGGAACTCGGCGTCTCTAACACACAAAATACTGAGGGCACTCGGCGTCTCGAACACACAAAATACTGAGGGAACTCGGCGTCTCTAAGACACAAAATACTGAGGGAATGGCGTCTTAACACACAAAATACTGAGGGAACTGTGTGTCTCTGACACACAAAATACTGAGGGAACTCGGCGTCTCTAAAACACAAAATGCAGAGGGAACACCGCGCCTATAACACACAAAATACTGAGGGAACTCGGCGCCTCTAACACACAAAATACTGAGGGAACGGTGCCTTACCACACGAAATGCTGAGGGAACTCGGCGTATCTAACACACAAAATACTGAGGGAACTCGGCATCTTAACACACACAATACTGAGGGAACGGCATCTTAACACGCAAAATACTGAGGGAACTCGGCGTCGCTAACACACACAATACTGAGGGAACGGTGCATTAACACACAAAATAATGAGGGAATTCGGCATCTTACACACAAAATACTGAGGGAACACGGCGTCGCTAAGACACAAAATACTGAGAGAACTCAGCGTCTCTAACACACAAAACACTGAGGGAACTCCGCGTCTCTAACACACAAAATACAGAGGGAACTCGGCGTCTCTAACACACAAAATACTGAGGGAACGGCGTCTTAACACACAAAATACTGAGGGAACTTGGCGTCTTACAAACAAAATACTGAGGGAACTCGGCGTCGCTAAATCACAAAATACTGAGGGAACTCGGCGTGGCTAAATCACAAAATACTGAGGGAACTGGGCGTGTCTAAGACAAAAAATACTGAGGGAACTGGGCGTCTCTGACACACAAAATACCTAGAGAACGGCGTCTCTAACACACACAATACTGAGGGAACGGTGCCTTAACACACGAAATGCTGAGAGAACTCAGCGTCTCTAACACACAAAATACTGAGGGAACTCGGCGTCTCTAACACACGAAATGCTAAGGGAACTCGGCGTCTCTAACACACAAAATAATGAGAGAACTCGGCATCTCTAACACACAAAATACTGAGGGAACTGTGTGTCTCTGACACACAAAATACTGAGGGAACTCGGCATATCTAACAAACAAAATACTGAGGGAACTCGGCGTCTTACACACACAAAATTCTAAGGGAACTTGGCCTCTCTAACACACAAAATGCTGAGGGAACTCGGCGTCTCTAACACTCAAAATGTTGAGGGATCTCGGCGTCTGTAACACTCAAAATGCAGAGGGAACTCGGCGTCTCTAACACACAAAATACTGAGGGAACGGTGCCTTAACACAGGAAATGCTGAGGGAACTCGGCGTCTCTAAAACACAAAATACTGAGGGAACGGCGTCTTAACAGACAAAATTCTGAGGGAACTCGGCGTCTTACATACACAAAATTCTGAGGGAACTTGGCCTCTCTAACACACAAAATGCTGAGGGAACTCGGCGTCTCTAACACTCAAAATACTGAGGGAACGGTGCCTTAACACACGAAATGCTGAGGGAACTCGGCGTCTCTAACACACAAAATACTGAGGGAACTCGGCGTCTCTAACACAGAAAATACTGAGGGAACTCGGCGTCTCTAACACACGAAATGCTGAGGGAACTCGGCGTCAGTAACACACAAAATACTGAGGGAACTCGGCGTCTCTAACACAGAAAATACTGAGGGAACTCGGCGTCTCTAACACACGAAATGCTGAGGGAACTCGGCGTCAGTAACACACAAAATACTGAGGGAACTCGGCGTCTCTAACACACAAAATACTGAGGGTACTCGGCGTCTCTAACACACGAAATGCTGAGGGTACTCGGCGTCTCTAACACACAAAATACTGAGGGAACTCGGCGTCTCTAACACTCAAAATACTGAGGGAACGGTGCCTTAACACACGAAATGCTGAGGGAACTCGGCGTCTCTAACACACAAAATACTGAGGGAACTCGGCGTCTCTAACACACGAAATGCTGAGGGAACTCGGCATCTCTAACACACAAAATAATGAGAGAACTCGGCATCTCTAACACACAAAATACTGAGGGAACTGTGTGTCTCTGACACACAAAATACTGAGGGAACTCGGCATATCTAACAAACAAAATACTGAGGGAACTCGGCGTCTTACACACACAAAATTCTAAGGGAACTTGGCCTCTCTAACACACAAAATGCTGAGGGAACTCGGCGTCTCTAACACTCAAAATGTTGAGGGATCTCGGCGTCTGTAACACTCAAAATGCAGAGGGAACTCGGCGTCTCTAACACACAAAATACTGAGGGAACGGTGCCTTAACACACAAAATGCTGAGGGAACTCGGCGTCTCTAACACTCAAAATACTGAGGGAACGGTGCCTTAACACACGAAATGCTGAGGGAACTCGGCGTCTCTAACACACAAAATACTGAGGGAACTCGGCGTCTCTAACACACGAAATGCTGAGGGAACTCGGCATCTCTAACACACAAAATACTGACGGAACGGTGCCTTAACACACGAAATGCTGAGGGAACTCGGCGTCTCTAACACAGAAAATACTGAGGGAACTCGGCGTCTCTAACACACGAAATGCTGAGGGAACTCGGCGTCAGTAACACACAAAATACTGAGGGAACTCGGCGTCTCTAACACAGAATATACTGAGGGAACTCGGCGTCTCTAACACACGAAATGCTGAGGGAACTCGGCGTCAGTAACACACAAAATACTGAGGGAACTCGGCGTCTCTAACACACAAAATACTGAGGGTACTCGGCGTCTCTAACACACGAAATGCTGAGGGTACTCGGCGTCTCTAACACACAAAATACTGAGGGAACTCGGCGCCTCTAACACACAAAATACTGAGGGAACGGTGCCTTAACACACGAAATGCTGAGGGAACTCGGCGTCTCTAACACACAAAATACTGAGGGTACTCGGCGTCTCTAACACACGAAATGCTGAGGGAACTCGGCGTCTCTAACACACAAAATAATGAGAGAACTAAGCGTCTCTAACACACAAAATACTGAGGGAACGGCGTCTCTAACACACAAAATACAGAGGGAACTTGGCGTCTCTAACACAGAAAGTACAGAGGGAACTCGGCGTCTCTAACAGACAAAATACTGAGGGAACAGCGTCTTAACAGAGAAAATACTGAGGGAACTCAGCGTCTTACAAACAAAATACTGAGGGAACGGCGTCGCTAAATCACAAAATACTGAGGGAACTGGGCGTGTCTAAGACAAAAAATACTGAGGGAACTGGGCGTCTCTGACACACAAAATACCTAGAAAACGGCGTCTCTAACACACGAAATGCTGAGGGAACTCGGCGTCTATAAAAGACAAAATGCTGAGGGAACTCGGCATCTTAACACACACAATACTGAGGGAACGGCGCCTTAACACGCAAAATACTGAGGAAACTCGGCGTCGCTAACACACAAAATACTGAGGGAACTCGGCGTCTCTAACACACAAAATGCTGAGGGAACTCGGCGTCTCTAACACACAAAATACTGAGGGAACGGAGTCTTAACAGACAAAATTCTGAGGGAACTCGGCGTCTTACATACACAAAATTCTGAGGGAACTTGGCCTCTCTAACACACAAAATGCTGAGGGAACTCGGCGTCTCTAACACTCAAAATACTGAGGGAACGGTGCCTTAACACACGAAATGCTGAGGGAACTCGGCGTCTCTAACACACAAAATACTGAGGGAACTCGGCGTCTCTAACACACGAAATGCTGAGGGAACTCGGCATCTCTAACACACAAAATACTGACGGAACGGTGCCTTAACACACGAAATGCTGAGGGAACTCGGCGTCTCTAACACAGAAAATACTGAGGGAACTCGGCGTCTCTAACACACGAAATGCTGAGGGAACTCGGCGTCAGTAACACACAAAATACTGAGGGAACTCGGCGTCTCTAACACACAAAATGCACAGGGAACACCGCGCCTCTAACACACAAAATACTGAGGGAACTCGGCGCCTCTAACACACAAAATACTGAGGGAACGGTGCCTTAACACACGAAATGCTGAGGGAACTCGGCGTCTCTAACACACAAAATACTGAGGGTACTCGGCGTCTCTAACACACGAAATGCTGAGGGAACTCGGCGTCTCTAACACACAAAATAATGAGAGAACTAAGCGTCTCTAACACACAAAATACTGAGGGAACTCGGCGTCTCTAACACACAAAATACAGAGGGAACTTGGCGTCTCTAACACAGAAAGTACAGAGGGAACTCGGCGTCTCTAACAGACAAAATACTGAGGGAACAGCGTCTTAACAGAGAAAATACTGAGGGAACTCAGCGTCTTACAAACAAAATACTGAGGGAACAGCGTCGCTAAATCACAAAATACTGAGGGAACTGGGCGTGTCTAAGACAAAAAATACTGAGGGAACTGGGCGTCTCTGACACACAAAATACCTAGAAAACGGCGTCTCTAACACACGAAATGCTGAGGGAACTCGGCGTCTATAAAAGACAAAATGCTGAGGGAACTCGGCATCTTAACACACACAATACTGAGGGAACGGCGCCTTAACACGCAAAATACTGAGGGAACTCGGCGTTGCTAACACACAAAATACTGAGGGAACTCGGCGTCTCTAACACACAAAATGCAGAGGGAACTAAGCGTCTCTAACACACAAAATACTGAGGGAACTCGGCGTCTCTAACACACAAAATGCTGAGGGAACTCGGCGTCTCTAACACACAAAATACTGAGGGAACGGTGCCTTAACACACGAAATGCTGAGGGAACTCGGCGTCTCTAACACACAAAATACTGAGGGAACGGTGCCTTAACACACGAAATACTGAGGGAACTCGGCGTCTCTAACACAGAAAATACTGAGGGAACTCGGCGTCTCTAACACACGAAATGCTGAGGGAACTCGGCGTCACTAACACACAAAATACTGAGGGAACTCGGCGTCTCTTACACACAAAATGCAGAGGGAACACCGCGCCTCTAACACACAAAATACTGAGGGAACTCGGCGTCTCTAACACACAAAATACTGAGGGAACGGTGCTTTAACACACGAAATGCTGAGGGAACTCGGCGTCCCTAACACACAAAATACTGAGGGCACTCGGCGTCTCGAACACACAAAATACTGAGGGAACTGTGTGTCTCTGACACACAAAATACTGAGGGATCTCGGCGTCTCTAACACACAAAATACTGAGGGAATGGCGTCTTAACACACAAAATACTGAGGGAACTGTGTGTCTCTGAAACACAAAATACTGAGGGAACTCGGCGTCTCTAACACACAAAATACTGAGGGAACTCCGCGTCTTACACACACAAAATACTGAGGGAATGGTGCCTTAACACACGAAATGCTGAGGGAACTCGGCGTCTCTAACACACAAAATACTGAGGGAACGGCGTCTTAACAGACAAAATTCTGAGAGAACTCGGCGTCTTACACACACAACATTCTGAGGGAACTTGGCCTCTCTAACACACAAAATGCTGAGGGAACTCGGCGTCTCCAACACTCAAAATGTTGAGGGAACTCGGCGTCTGTTACACACAAATTGCAGAGGGAACTCGGCGCATCTAACACACAAAATACTGAGGGAACTCGGAGTCTCTAACACACAAAATACTGAAGGAACGGTGCCTTAACACAGGAAATGCTGAGGGAACTCGGCGTCTCTAACACACAAAATACTGAGGGAACTCGGCGTCTCTAACACACGAAATGCTGAGGGAACTCGGCGTCACTAACACACAAAATACTGAGGGAACTCGGCGTCTCTACCACACAAAATGCAGAGGGAACACCGCGCCTCTAACACACAAAATACTGAGGGAACTCGGCGCCTCTAACACACAAAATACTGAGGGAACGGTGCCTTAACACACGAAATGCTGAGGGAACTCGGCGTCTCTAACACACAAAATACTGAGGGTACTCGGCGTCTCTAACCCACGAAATGCTGAGGGAACTCGGCGTCTCTAACACACAAAATAATGAGAGAACTCGGCGTCTCTAACACACAAAATAGTGAGGGAACGGATTCTTAACAAACAAAATTCTGAGGGAACTCGGCGTCTCTAACACACAAAATACTGAGGGAACTCGGCGTCTTAACACACGAAATGCTGAGGGAACTCGGCGTCTCTAACACACAAAATACTGAGGGAACGGCGTCTTAACAGACAAAATTCTGAGGGAACTCGGCGTCTTACATACACAAAATTCTGAGGGAACTTGGCCTCTCTAACACACAAAATGCTGAGGGAACTCGGCGTCTCTAACACTGAAAATGTTGAGGGAACTCCGCGCCTCTAACACACAAAATACTGAGGGAACTCGGCGTCTCTAACACACAAAATACTGAGGGAACGGTGCCTTAACACACGAAATGCTGAGGGAACTCGGTGTCTCTAACACACAAAATACTGAGGGAACTCGGCGTCTCTAACACACGAAATGCTGAGGGAACTCGGCGTCACTAACACACAAAATACTGAGGGAACTCGGCGTCTCTATCACACAAAATGCAGAGGGAACACCGCGCATCTAACACACAAAATACTGAGGGAACTCGGCGCCTCTAACACACAAAATACTGAGGGAACGGTGCCTTAACACACGAAATGCTGAGGAAACTCGGCGTCTCTAACACACAAAATACAGAGGGTACTCGGCGTCTCTAACACACGAAACGCTGAGGGAACTCGGCGTCTCTAACACACAAAATAATGAGAGAACTCGGCGTCTCTAACACACAAAATAGTGAGGGAACGGATTCTTAACAAACAAAATTCTGAGGGAACTCGGTGTCTCTAACACACAAAATACTGAGGGACCTCGGCATCTTAACACACACAATACTGAGGGAACGGCATCTTAACACGCAAAATACTGAGGGAACTCGGCGTCACTAACACACACAATACTGAGGGAACGGTGCATTAACACACAAAATAATGAGGGAATTCGGCATCTTACACACAAAATACTGAGGGAACACGGCGTCGCTAAGACACAAAATACTGAGAGAACTCAGCGTCTCTAACACACATAACACTGAGGGAACTTGGCGTCTCTAACACACAAAATACAGAGGGAACTCGGCGTCTCTAACACACAAAATACTGAGGGAACTCGGCGTCTCTAACACACAAAATACTGAGGGAACGGCGTCTTAACACACAAAATACTGAGGGAACTCGGCGTCTTACAAACAAAATACTGAGGGAACTCGGCGTCGCTAAATCACAAAATACTGAGGGAACTGGGCGTGTCTAAGACAAAAAATACTGAGGGAACTGGGCGTCTCTGACACACAAAATACCTAGAGAACGGCGTCTCTAACACACACAATACTGAGGGAACGGTGCCTTAACACACGAAATGCTGAGAGAACTCAGCGTCTCTAACACACAAAATACTGAGGGAACTCGGCGTCTCTAACACACAAAATACTGAGGGAACGGTGCCTTAACACAGGAAATGCTGAGGGAACTCGGCGTCTCTAACACACAAAATACTGAGGGAACGGCGTCTTAACAGACAAAATTCTGAGGGAACTCGGCGTCTTACATACAGAAAATTCTGAGGGAACTTGGCCTCTCTAACACACAAAATGCTGAGGGAACTCGGCGTCTCTAACACTCAAAATACTGAGGGAACGGTGCCTTAACACACGAAATGCTGAGGGAACTCGGCGTCTCTAACACACAAAATACTGAGGGAACGGCGTCTTAACACACAAAATACTGAGGGAACTTGGCGTCTTACAAACAAAATACTGAGGGAACTCGGCGTCGCTAAATCACAAAATACTGAGGGAACTCGGCGTGGCTAAATCACAAAATACTGAGGGAACTGGGCGTGTCTAAGACAAAAAATACTGAGGGAACTGGGCGTCTCTGACACACAAAATACCTAGAGAACGGCGTCTCTAACACACACAATACTGAGGGAACGGTGCCTTAACACACGAAATGCTGAGAGAACTCAGCGTCTCTAACACACAAAATACTGAGGGAACTCGGCGTCTCTAACACACGAAATGCTGAGGGAACTCGGCCTCTCTAACACACAAAATACTGAGGGAACGGTGCCTTAACACACGAAATACTGAGGGAACTCGGCGTCTCTAACACAGAAAATACTGAGGGAACTCGGCGTCTCTAACACACGAAATGCTGAGGGAACTCGGCGTCACTAACACACAAAATACTGAGGGAACTCGGCGTCTCTTACACACAAAATGCAGAGGGAACACCGCGCCTCTAACACACAAAATACTGAGGGAACTCGGCGTCTCTAACAGACAAAATACTGAGGGAACGGTGCTTTAACACACGAAATGCTGAGGGAACTCGGCGTCTCTAACACACAAAATACTGAGGGCACTCGGCGTCTCGAACACACAAAATACTGAGGGAACTCGGCGTCTCTAAGACACAAAATACTGAGGGAATGGCGTCTTAACACACAAAATACTGAGGGAACTGTGTGTCTCTGACACACAAAATACTGAGGGAACTCGGCGTCTCTAAAACACAAAATGCAGAGGGAACACCGCGCCTATAACACACAAAATACTGAGGGAACTCGGCGCCTCTAACACACAAAATACTGAGGGAACGGTGCCTTAACACACGAAATGCTGAGGGAACTCGGCGTATCTAACACACAAAATACTGAGGGAACTCGGCATCTTAACACACACAATACTGAGGGAACGGCATCTTAACACGCAAAATACTGAGGGAACTCGGCGTCGCTAACACACACAATACTGAGGGAACGGTGCATTAACACACAAAATAATGAGGGAATTCGGCATCTTACACACAAAATACTGAGGGAACACGGCGTCGCTAAGACACAAAATACTGAGAGAACTCAGCGTCTCTAACACACAAAACACTGAGGGAACTCCGCGTCTCTAACACACAAAATACAGAGGGAACTCGGCGTCTCTAACACACAAAATACTGAGGGAACGGCGTCTTAACACACAAAATACTGAGGGAACTTGGCGTCTTACAAACAAAATACTGAGGGAACTCGGCGTCGCTAAAT
The DNA here is from genome assembly GCF_030144855.1 of Hypanus sabinus. Classification (NCBI taxonomy): domain Eukaryota; kingdom Metazoa; phylum Chordata; class Chondrichthyes; order Myliobatiformes; family Dasyatidae; genus Hypanus; species Hypanus sabinus. The sequence goes on along the minus strand of NC_082714.1, from coordinate 91,940,641 downwards.
CACAAAATACTGAGGGAACTCGGCGTGGCTAAATCACAAAATACTGAGGGAACTGGGCGTGTCTAAGACAAAAAATACTGAGGGAACTGGGCGTCTCTGACACACAAAATACCTAGAGAACGGCGTCTCTAACACACACAATACTGAGGGAACGGTGCCTTAACACACGAAATGCTGAGAGAACTCAGCGTCTCTAACACACAAAATACTGAGGGAACTCGGCGTCTCTAACACACGAAATGCTAAGGGAACTCGGCGTCTCTAACACACAAAATAATGAGAGAACTCGGCATCTCTAACACACAAAATACTGAGGGAACTGTGTGTCTCTGACACACAAAATACTGAGGGAACTCGGCATATCTAACAAACAAAATACTGAGGGAACTCGGCGTCTTACACACACAAAATTCTAAGGGAACTTGGCCTCTCTAACACACAAAATGCTGAGGGAACTCGGCGTCTCTAACACTCAAAATGTTGAGGGATCTCGGCGTCTGTAACACTCAAAATGCAGAGGGAACTCGGCGTCTCTAACACACAAAATACTGAGGGAACGGTGCCTTAACACAGGAAATGCTGAGGGAACTCGGCGTCTCTAAAACACAAAATACTGAGGGAACGGCGTCTTAACAGACAAAATTCTGAGGGAACTCGGCGTCTTACATACACAAAATTCTGAGGGAACTTGGCCTCTCTAACACACAAAATGCTGAGGGAACTCGGCGTCTCTAACACTCAAAATACTGAGGGAACGGTGCCTTAACACACGAAATGCTGAGGGAACTCGGCGTCTCTAACACACAAAATACTGAGGGAACTCGGCGTCTCTAACACACGAAATGCTGAGGGAACTCGGCATCTCTAACACACAAAATACTGACGGAACGGTGCCTTAACACACGAAATGCTGAGGGAACTCGGCGTCTCTAACACAGAAAATACTGAGGGAACTCGGCGTCTCTAACACACGAAATGCTGAGGGAACTCGGCGTCAGTAACACACAAAATACTGAGGGAACTCGGCGTCTCTAACACAGAAAATACTGAGGGAACTCGGCGTCTCTAACACACGAAATGCTGAGGGAACTCGGCGTCAGTAACACACAAAATACTGAGGGAACTCGGCGTCTCTAACACACAAAATACTGAGGGTACTCGGCGTCTCTAACACACGAAATGCTGAGGGTACTCGGCGTCTCTAACACACAAAATACTGAGGGAACTCGGCGCCTCTAACACACAAAATACTGAGGGAACGGTGCCTTAACACACGAAATGCTGAGGGAACTCGGCGTCTCTAACACACAAAATACTGAGGGTACTCGGCGTCTCTAACACACGAAATGCTGAGGGAACTCGGCGTCTCTAACACACAAAATAATGAGAGAACTAAGCGTCTCTAACACACAAAATACTGAGGGAACTCGGCGTCTCTAACACACAAAATACAGAGGGAACTTGGCGTCTCTAACACAGAAAGTACAGAGGGAACTCGGCGTCTCTAACAGACAAAATACTGAGGGAACAGCGTCTTAACAGAGAAAATACTGAGGGAACTCAGCGTCTTACAAACAAAATACTGAGGGAACGGCGTCGCTAAATCACAAAATACTGAGGGAACTGGGCGTGTCTAAGACAAAAAATACTGAGGGAACTGGGCGTCTCTGACACACAAAATACCTAGAAAACGGCGTCTCTAACACACGAAATGCTGAGGGAACTCGGCGTCTATAAAAGACAAAATGCTGAGGGAACTCGGCATCTTAACACACACAATACTGAGGGAACGGCGCCTTAACACGCAAAATACTGAGGGAACTCGGCGTCGCAAACACACAAAATACTGAGGGAACTCGGCGTCTCTAACACACAAAATGCTGAGGGAACTCGGCGTCTCTAACACACAAAATACTGAGGGAACGGAGTCTTAACAGACAAAATTCTGAGGGAACTCGGCGTCTTACATACACAAAATTCTGAGGGAACTTGGCCTCTCTAACACACAAAATGCTGAGGGAACTCGGCGTCTCTAACACTCAAAATACTGAGGGAACGGTGCCTTAACACACGAAATGCTGAGGGAACTCGGCGTCTCTAACACACAAAATACTGAGGGAACTCGGCGTCTCTAACACACGAAATGCTGAGGGAACTCGGCATCTCTAACACACAAAATACTGACGGAACGGTGCCTTAACACACGAAATGCTGAGGGAACTCGGCGTCTCTAACACAGAAAATACTGAGGGAACTCGGCGTCTCTAACACACGAAATGCTGAGGGAACTCGGCGTCAGTAACACACAAAATACTGAGGGAACTCGGCGTCTCTAACACACAAAATGCACAGGGAACACCGCGCCTCTAACACACAAAATACTGAGGGAACTCGGCGCCTCTAACACACAAAATACTGAGGGAACGGTGCCTTAACACACGAAATGCTGAGGGAACTCGGCGTCTCTAACACACAAAATACTGAGGGTACTCGGCGTCTCTAACACACGAAATGCTGAGGGAACTCGGCGTCTCTAACACACAAAATAATGAGAGAACTAAGCGTCTCTAACACACAAAATACTGAGGGAACTCGGCGTCTCTAACACACAAAATACAGAGGGAACTTGGCGTCTCTAACACAGAAAGTACAGAGGGAACTCGGCGTCTCTAACAGACAAAATACTGAGGGAACAGCGTCTTAACAGAGAAAATACTGAGGGAACTCAGCGTCTTACAAACAAAATACTGAGGGAACGGCGTCGCTAAATCACAAAATACTGAGGGAACTGGGCGTGTCTAAGACAAAAAATACTGAGGGAACTGGGCGTCTCTGACACACAAAATACCTAGAAAACGGCGTCTCTAACACACGAAATGCTGAGGGAACTCGGCGTCTATAAAAGACAAAATGCTGAGGGAACTCGGCATCTTAACACACACAATACTGAGGGAACGGCGCCTTAACACGCAAAATACTGAGGGAACTCGGCGTTGCTAACACACAAAATACTGAGGGAACTCGGCGTCTCTAACACACAAAATGCAGAGGGAACTAAGCGTCTCTAACACACAAAATACTGAGGGAACTCGGCGTCTCTAACACACAAAATGCTGAGGGAACTCGGCGTCTCTAACACACAAAATACTGAGGGAACGGTGCCTTAACACACGAAATGCTGAGGGAACTCGGCGTCTCTAACACACAAAATACTGAGGGAACGGTGCCTTAACACACGAAATACTGAGGGAACTCGGCGTCTCTAACACAGAAAATACTGAGGGAACTCGGCGTCTCTAACACACGAAATGCTGAGGGAACTCGGCGTCACTAACACACAAAATACTGAGGGAACTCGGCGTCTCTTACACACAAAATGCAGAGGGAACACCGCGCCTCTAACACACAAAATACTGAGGGAACTCGGCGTCTCTAACACACAAAATACTGAGGGAACGGTGCTTTAACACACGAAATGCTGAGGGAACTCGGCGTCCCTAACACACAAAATACTGAGGGCACTCGGCGTCTCGAACACACAAAATACTGAGGGAACTGTGTGTCTCTGACACACAAAATACTGAGGGATCTCGGCGTCTCTAACACACAAAATACTGAGGGAATGGCGTCTTAACACACAAAATACTGAGGGAACTGTGTGTCTCTGAAACACAAAATACTGAGGGAACTCGGCGTCTCTAACACACAAAATACTGAGGGAACTCCGCGTCTTACACACACAAAATACTGAGGGAATGGTGCCTTAACACACGAAATGCTGAGGGAACTCGGCGTCTCTAACACACAAAATACTGAGGGAACGGCGTCTTAACAGACAAAATTCTGAGAGAACTCGGCGTCTTACACACACAACATTCTGAGGGAACTTGGCCTCTCTAACACACAAAATGCTGAGGGAACTCGGCGTCTCCAACACTCAAAATGTTGAGGGAACTCGGCGTCTGTTACACAAATTGCAGAGGGAACTCGGCGCATCTAACACACAAAATACTGAGGGAACTCGGAGTCTCTAACACACAAAATACTGAAGGAACGGTGCCTTAACACAGGAAATGCTGAGGGAACTCGGCGTCTCTAACACACAAAATACTGAGGGAACTCGGCGTCTCTAACACACGAAATGCTGAGGGAACTCGGCGTCACTAACACACAAAATACTGAGGGAACTCGGCGTCTCTACCACACAAAATGCAGAGGGAACACCGCGCCTCTAACACACAAAATACTGAGGGAACTCGGCGCCTCTAACACACAAAATACTGAGGGAACGGTGCCTTAACACACGAAATGCTGAGGGAACTCGGCGTCTCTAACACACAAAATACTGAGGGTACTCGGCGTCTCTAACCCACGAAATGCTGAGGGAACTCGGCGTCTCTAACACACAAAATAATGAGAGAACTCGGCGTCTCTAACACACAAAATAGTGAGGGAACGGATTCTTAACAAACAAAATTCTGAGGGAACTCGGCGTCTCTAACACACAAAATACTGAGGGAACTCGGCGTCTTAACACACGAAATGCTGAGGGAACTCGGCGTCTCTAACACACAAAATACTGAGGGAACGGCGTCTTAACAGACAAAATTCTGAGGGAACTCGGCGTCTTACATACACAAAATTCTGAGGGAACTTGGCCTCTCTAACACACAAAATGCTGAGGGAACTCGGCGTCTCTAACACTGAAAATGTTGAGGGAACTCCGCGCCTCTAACACACAAAATACTGAGGGAACTCGGCGTCTCTAACACACAAAATACTGAGGGAACGGTGCCTTAACACACGAAATGCTGAGGGAACTCGGTGTCTCTAACACACAAAATACTGAGGGAACTCGGCGTCTCTAACACACGAAATGCTGAGGGAACTCGGCGTCACTAACACACAAAATACTGAGGGAACTCGGCGTCTCTATCACACAAAATGCAGAGGGAACACCGCGCATCTAACACACAAAATACTGAGGGAACTCGGCGCCTCTAACACACAAAATACTGAGGGAACGGTGCCTTAACACACGAAATGCTGAGGAAACTCGGCGTCTCTAACACACAAAATACAGAGGGTACTCGGCGTCTCTAACACACGAAACGCTGAGGGAACTCGGCGTCTCTAACACACAAAATAATGAGAGAACTCGGCGTCTCTAACACACAAAATAGTGAGGGAACGGATTCTTAACAAACAAAATTCTGAGGGAACTCGGTGTCTCTAACACACAAAATACTGAGGGACCTCGGCATCTTAACACACACAATACTGAGGGAACGGCATCTTAACACGCAAAATACTGAGGGAACTCGGCGTCACTAACACACACAATACTGAGGGAACGGTGCATTAACACACAAAATAATGAGGGAATTCGGCATCTTACACACAAAATACTGAGGGAACTCGGCGTCTTACACACACAAAATACTGAGGGAACTCGGCGTCTCTAACACACAAAATACAGAGGGAACTCGGCGTCTCTAACACACAAAGTACAGAGGGAACTCGGCGTCTCTAACAGACAAAATACTGAGGGAACGGCGTCTTAACAGACAAAATACTGAGGGAACTCGGCGTCTTACAAACAAAATACTGAGGGAACTCGGCGTCGCTAAATCACAAAATACTGAGGGAACTGGGCGTGTCTAAGACAAAAAATACTGAGGGAACTGGGCGTCTCTGACACACAAAATACCTAGAGAACGGCGTCTCTAACACACAAAATGCTGAGGGAACTCGGAGTCTCTAACAGACAAAATGCTGAGGGAACTCGGCATCTTAACACACACAATACTGACGGAACGGCGCCTTAACACGCAAAATATTGAGGGAACTCGGCGTCGCTAACACACAAAATACTGAGGGAACTCGGCGTCTCTAACACACAAAATGCAGAGGGAACTAAGCGTCTCTAACACACAAAATACTGAGGGAACTCGGCGTCTCTAACACACAAAATGCTGAGGGAACTCGGCGTCTCTAACACACAAAATACTGAGGGAACAGTGCCTTAACACACGAATTGCTGAGGGAACACGGCGTCTCTAACACACAAAATACCGAGGGAACGGTGCCTTAACACACGAAATACTGAGGGAACTCGGCGTCTCTAACACAGAAAATACTGAGGGAACTCGGCGTCTCTAACACACGAAATGCTGAGGGAACTCGGCGTCACTAACACACAAAATACTGAGGGAACTCGGCGTCTCTTACACACAAAATGCAGAGGGAACACCGCGCCTCTAACACACAAAATACTGAGGGAACTCGGCGTCTCTAACACACAAAATACTGAGGGAACGGTGCTTTAACAGACGAAATGCTGAGGGAACTCGGCGTCCCTAACACACAAAATACTGAGGGCACTCGGCGTCTCGAACACACAAAATACTGAGGGAACTGTGTGACTCTGACACACAAAATACTGAGGGACCTCGGCGTCTCTAACACACAAAATACTGAGGGAATGGCGTCTTAACACACAAAATACTGAGGGAACTGTGTGTCTCTGACACACAAAATACTGAGGGAACTCGGCGTCTCTAACACAGAAAATGCTGAGGGAACTCGGCGTCTCTAATACACAAAATACTGAGGGCACTCGGCGTCTCGAACACACAAAATACTGAGGGAACTGTGTGACTCTGACACACAAAATACTGAGGGACCTCGGCGTCTCTAACACACAAAATACTGAGGGAATGGCGTCTTAACACACAAAATACTGAGGGAACTGTGTGTCTCTGACACACAAAATACTGAGGGAACTCGGCGTCTCTAACACACAAAATACTGAGGGAACTCCGCGTCTTACACACACAAAATACTGAGGGAACAGCGTCTTAACAGACAAAATTCTGAGGGAACTCGGCGTCTTACACACACAAAATTCTGAGGGAACTTGGCCTCTCTAACACACGAAATACTGAGGGAACTCGGCGTCTCTAACACAGAAAATACTGAGGGAACTCGGCGTCTCTAACACACGAAATGCTGAGGGAACTCGGCGTCACTAACACACAAAATACTGAGGGAACTCGGCGTCTCTTACACACAAAATGCAGAGGGAACACCGCGCCTCTAACACACAAAATACTGAGGGAACTCGGCGTCTCTAACACACAAAATACTGAGGGAACGGTGCTTTAACAGACGAAATGCTGAGGGAACTCGGCGTCTCTAACACACAAAATACTGAGGGCACTCGGCGTCTCTAACACACAAAATACTGAGGGAACTGTGTGTCTCTGACACACAAAATACTGAGGGAACTCGGCGTCTCTAACACACAAAATACTGAGGGAACTCCGCGTCTTACACACACAAAATACTGAGGGAACGGCGTCTTAACAGACAAAATACTGAGGGAACTCGGCGTCTTACACACACAAAATTCTGAGGGAACTTGGCCTCTCTAACACACAAAATACTGAAGGAACTCGGCGTCTCTAACACACGAAATGCTGAGGGAACTCGGCGTCAGTAACACACAAAATACTGAGGGAACTCGGCGTCTCTAAAACACAAAATGCAGAGGGAACACCGCGCCTCTAACACACAAAATACTGAGGGAACTCGGCGCCTCTAACACACAAAATCCTGAGGGAACGGTGCCTTAACACACGAAATGCTGAGGGAACTCGGCGTCTCTAAAACACAAAATACTGAGGGTACTCAGCGTCTCTAACACACGAAATGCTGAGGGAACTCGGCGTCTCTAACACAGAAAATAATGAGAGACCTTGGCGTCTCTAACACACAAAATAGTGAGGGAACGGAGTCTAAACAAACAAAATTCTGAGGTAACTCGGCGTCTCTAACACACAAAATGCTGAGGGAACTCGGCATCTTAACACACACAATACTGAGGGAACGGCATCTTAACACGCAAAATACTGAGGGAACTCGGCGTCGCTAACACACACAATACTGAGGGAACGGTGCATTAACACACAAAATAATGAGGGAATTCGGCATCTTACACACAAAATACTGAGGGAACACGGCGTCGCTAAGACACAAAATACTGAGGGAACGGTGCTTTAACACACGAAATGCTGAGGGAACTCGGCGTCTCTAACACACAAAATACTGAGGGCACTCGGCGTCTCTAACACACAAAATACTGAGGGAACTGTGTGTCTCTGACACACAAAATACTGAGGGAACTCGGCGTCTCTAACACACAAAATACTGAGGGAACTCGGGGTCTTACACACACAAAATTCTAAGCGAACTTGGCCTCTCTGACACACAAAATGCTGAGGGAACTTGGCGTCTCTAACATTCAAAATGTTGAGGGATCTCGGCATCTGTAACACTCAAAATGCAGAGGGAACTCCGCGCCTCTAACACACAAAATACTGAGGGAACTCGGCGTCTCTAACACACAAAATACTGAGGGAACTCGGCGTCTCTGACACACAAAATACTGAGGGAACGGTGCCTTAACACACGAAATGCTGAGGGAACTCGGCGTCTCTAACACACAAAATACTGAGGGTACGGCGTCTTAACAGACAAAATTCTGAGGGAACTTGGCCTCTCTAACACACAAAATGCTGAGGGAACTCGGCGTCTCTAACACTCAAAATGTTGAGGGAACTCGGCGTTTCTTACACACAAAATGCAGAGGGAACACCGCGCCTCTAACACACAAAATACTGAGGGAACTCTGCGTCTCTAACACACAAAATACTGAGGGAACGGTGCTTTAACACACGAAATGCTGAGGGAACTCGGCGTCTCTAACACACAAAATACTGAGGGCACTCGGCGTCTCTAACACACAAAATTCTGAGGGAACTGTGTGTCTCTGACACACAAAATACTGAGGGAACTCGGCGTCTCTAAGACACAAAATACTGAGGGAATGGCGTCTTAACACACAAAATACTGAGGGAACTGTGTGTCTCTGACACACAAAATACTGAGGGAACTCGGCGTCTCTAACACACAAAATACTGAGGGAACTCCACGTCTTACACACACAAAATACTGAGGGAACGGTGCCTTAACACGCGAAATGCTGAGGGAACTCGGCGTCTCTAACACACAAAATACTGAGGGAACGGCGTCTTAACAGACAAAATTCTGAGGGAACTCGGCGTCTTACACACACAAAATTCTGAGGGAACTTGGCCTCTCTAACACACAAAATGCTGAGGGAACTCGGCGTCTCTAACACTCAAAATGTTGAGGGAACTCGGCGGCTGTTACACACAAATTGCAGAGGGAACTTGGCGCATCTAACACACAAAATACTGAGGGAACTCGGCGTCTCTAACACACAAAATACTGAGGGAACGGTGGCTTAACACACGAAATGCTGAGGGAACTCGGCGTCTCTAACACACAAAATACTGAGGGAACTCGGCGTCTCTAACACACGAAATGCTGAGGGAACTCGGCGTCACTAACACACAAAATACTGAGGAAATGGCGTCTTAACACACAAAATACTGAGGGAAATGTGTGTCTCTGACACACAAAATACTGACGGAACTCCGCATCTTACACACACAAAATACTGAGGGAACGGTGCCTTAACACACGAAATGCTGAGGGAACTCGGCGTCTCTAACACACAAAATACTGAGTGAACGACGTCTTAACAGTCAAAATTCTGAGGGAACTCGGCGTCTTACACACACAAAATTCTGAGGGAACTTGGCCTCTCTAACACACAAAATACTGAGGGAACTCGGCGTCTCTAACACACGAAATGCTGAGGGTACTCGGCGTCAGTAACACACAAAATACTGAGGGAACTCGGCGTCTCTAAAACACAAAATACTGAGGGAACGGTGCCTTAACACACGAAATGCTGAGGGAACTCGGCGTCTCTAAAACACAAAATACTGAGGGTACTCAGCGTCTCTAACACACGAAATGCTGAGGGAACTCGGCGTCTCTAACACAGAAAATAATGAGAGACCTTGGCGTCTCTAACACACAAAATAGTGAGGGAACGGAGTCTAAACAAACAAAATTCTGAGGGAACTCGGTGTCTCTAACACACAAAATACTGAGGGAACTCGGCATCTTAACACACACAATACTGAGGGAACGGCATCTTAACACGCAAAATACTGAGGGAACTTGGCGTCGCTAACACACACAATACTGAGGGAACGGTGCATTAACACACAAAATAATGAGGGAATTCGGCATCTTACACACAAAATACTGAGGGAACACGGCGTCGCTAAGACACAAAATACGGAGAGAACTCAGCGTCTCTAACACACAAAACACTGAGGGAACTTGGCGTCTCTAACACACAAAATACAGAGGGAACTCGGCGTCTCTAACACACAAAATACTGAGGGAACGGCGTCTTAACACACAAAATACTGAGGGAACTCGGCGTCTTACAAACAAAATACTGAGGGAACTCGGCGTCGCTAAATCACAAAATACTGAGGGAACTGGGCGTGTCTAAGACAAAAAATACTGAGGGAACTGGGCGTCTCTGACACACAAAATACCTAGAGAACGGCGTCTCTAACACACACAATACTGAGGGAACGGTGCCTTAACACACGAAATGCTGAGAGAACTCGGCGTCTCTAACACACAAAATACTGAGGGAACTCGGCGTCTCTAACACACGAAATGCTAAGGGAACTCGGCGTCTCTAACACACAAAATAATGAGAGAACTCGGCATCTCTAACACACAAAATACAGAGGGAACTCGGCATCTCTAACACACAAAATACTGAGGGAACTCGGCGTCTTACACACACAAAATGCAGAGGGAACACCGCGCCTCTAACACACAAAATACTGAGGGAACTCGGCGCCTCTAACACACAAAATACTGAGGGAACGGTGCCTTAACACACAAAATGCTGAGGGAACTCGGCGTCTCTAACACACAAAATACTGAGGGAACTCGGCGTCTCTAACACACGAAATGCTGAGGGAACTCGGCGTCACTAACACACAAAATACTGAGGGAACGGCGTCTTAACACACAAAATACTGAGGGAACTCGGCGTCTTACAAACAAAATACTGAGGGAACTCGGCGTCGCTAAATCACAAAATACTGAGGGAACTGGGCGTGTCTAAGACAAAAAATACTGAGGGAACTGGGCGTCTCCGACACACAAAATACCTAGAGAACGGCGTCTCTAACACACGAAATGCTGAGGGAACTCGGCGTCTCTAACAGACAAAATGCTGAGGGAACTCGGCATCTTAACACACACAATACTGAGGGAACGGCGCCATAACACGCAAAATACTGAGGGAACTCGGCGTCGCTAACACACAAAATACTGAGGGAACTCGGCGTCTCTAACACACAAAATGCAGAGGGAACTAAGCGTCTCTAACACACAAAATACTGAGGGAACTCGGCGTCTCTAACACACGAAATGCTGAGGGAACTCGGCGTCACTAACACACAAAATACTGAGGGAACTCGACGTCTCTTACACACAAAATGCAGAGGGAACACCGCGCATCTAACACACAAAATACTGAGGGAACTCGGCGTCTCTAACACACAAAATACTGAGGGAACGGTGCTTTAACAGACAAAATGCTGAGGGAACTCGGCGTCTCTAACACACAAAATACTGAGGGCACTCGGCGTCTCTAACACACAAAATACTGAGGGAACTGTGTGTCTCTGACACACAAAATACTGAGGGAACTCGTCGTCTCTAAGACACAAAATACTGAGGGAATGGCGTCTTAACACACAAAATACTGAGGGAACTGTGTGTCTCTGACACACAAAATACTGAGGGAACTCGGCGTCTCTAACACACAAAATACTGAGGGAACTCCGCGTCTTACACACACAAAATACTGAGGGAACGGTGCCTTAACACACGAAATGCTGAGGGAACTCGGCGTCTCTAACACACAAAATACTGAGGGAACGACGTCTTAACAGACAAAATTCTGAGGGAACTCGGCGTCTTACACACACAAAATTCTGAGGGAACTTGGCCTCTCTAACACACAAAATACTGAGGGAACTCGGCGTCTCTAACACACGAAATGCTGAGGGAACTCGGCGTCAGTAACACACAAAATACTGAGGGAACTCGGCGTCTCTAAAACACAAAATACTGAGGGTACTCAGCGTCTCTAACACACGAAATGCTGAGGGAACTCGGCGTCTCTAACACAGAAAATAATGAGAGACCTTGGCGTCTCTAACACACAAAATAGTGAGGGAACGGAGTCTAAACAAACAAAATTCTGAGGGAACTCGGCGTCTCTAACACACAAAATGCTGAGGGAACTCGGCATCTTAACACACACAATACTGAGGGAACGGCATCTTAACACGCAAAATACTGAGGGAACTTGGCGTCGCTAACACACACAATACTGAGGGAACGGTGCATTAACACACAAAATAATGAGGGAATTCGGCATCTTACACACAAAATACTGAGGGAACACGGCGTCGCTAAGACACAAAATACTGAGAGAACTCAGCGTCTCTAACACACATAACACTGAGGGAACTTGGCGTCTCTAACACACAAAATACAGAGGGAACTCGGCGTCTCTAACACACAAAATACTGAGGGAACTCGGCGTCTCTAACACACAAAATACTGAGGGAACGGGGTCTTAACACACAAAATACTGAGGGAACTCGGCGTCTTACAAACAAAATACTGAGGGAACTCGGCGTCGCTAAATCACAAAATACTGAGGGAACTGGGCGTGTCTAAGACAAAAAATACTGAGGGAACTGGGCGTCTCTGACACACAAAATACCTAGAGAACGGCGTCTCTAACACACACAATACTGAGGGAACGGTGCCTTAACACACGAAATGCTGAGAGAACTCGGCGTCTCTAACACACAAAATACTGAGGGAACTCGGCATCTCTAACACACAAAATACAGAGGGAACTCGGCATCTCTAAGACACAAAATACTGAGGGAATGGCGTCTTAACACACAAAATACTGAGGGAACTGTGTGTCTCTGACACACAAAATACTGAGGGAACTCGGCATCTCTAACACACAAAATACTGAGGGAACTCGGCGTCTTACACACACAAAATTCTAAGGGAACTTGGCCTCTCTAACACACAAAATGCTGAGGGAACTCGGCGTCTCTAACACTCAAAATGTTGAGGGATCTCGGCGTCTGTAACACTCAAAATGCAGAGGGAACTCGGCGTCTCTAACACACAAAATACTGAGGGAACGGTGCCTTAACACAGGAAATGCTGAGGGAACTCGGCGTCTCTAACACACAAAATACTGAGGGAATGGCGCCTTAACAGACAAAATTTTGAGGGAACTCGGCGTCTTACATACACAAAATTCTGAGGGAACTTGGCCTCTCTAACACACAAAATGCTGAGGGAACTCGGCGTCTCTAACACTCAAAAACTTGAGGGAACTCAGCGTCTGTTACACACAAATTGCAGAGGGAACTCCGCGCCTCTAACACACAAAATACTGAGGGAACTCGGCGTCTCTAACACACAAAATACTGAGGGAACGGTGCCTTAACACACGAAATGCTGAGGGAACTCGGCGTCTCTAACACACAAAATACTGAGGGAACTCGGCGTCTCTAACACACGAAATGCTGAGGGAACTCGGCGTCACTAACACACAAAATAATGAGAGAACTCGGCATCTCTAACACACAAAATACAGAGGGAACTCGGCATCTCTAAGACACAAAATACTGAGGGAATGGCGTCTTAACACACAAAATACAGAGGGAACTGTGTGTCTCTGACACACAAAATACTGAGGGAACTCGGCATCTCTAACACACAAAATACTGAGGGAACTCGGCGTCTTACACACACAAAATTCTAAGGGAACTTGGCCTCTCTAACACACAAAATGCTGAGGGAACTCGGCGTCTCTAACACTCAAAATGTTGAGGGATCTCGGCGTCTGTAACACTCAAAATGCAGAGGGAACTCGGCGTCTCTAACACACAAAATACCGAGGGAACGGTGCCTTAACACAGGAAATGCTGAGGGAACTCGGCGTCTCTAACACACAAAATACTGAGGGAATGGCGCCTTAACAGACAAAATTCTGAGGGAACTCGGCGTCTTACATACACAAAATTCTGAGGGAACTTGGCCTCTCTAACACACAAAATGCTGAGGGAACTCGGCGTCTCTAACACTCAAAAACTTGAGGGAACTCAGCGTCTGTTACACACAAATTGCAGAGGGAACTCCGCGCCTCTAACACACAAAATACTGAGGGAACTCGGCGTCTCTAACACACAAAATACTGAGGGAACGGTGCCTTAACACACGAAATGCTGAGGGAACTCGGCGTCTCTAACACACAAAATACTGAGGGAACTCGGCGTCTCTAACACACGAAATGCTGAGGGAACTCGGCGTCACTAACACACAAAATACTGAGGGAACTCGGCGTCTCTAACACACAAAATGCAGAGGGAACACCGCGCCTCTAACACACAAAATACTGAGGGAACTCGGCGCCTCTAACACACAAAATACTGAGGGAACGGTGCCTTAACACACGAAATGCTGAGGGAACTCGGCGTCTCTAACACACAAAATACAGAGGGTACTCGGCGTCTCTAACACACGAAACGCTGAGGGAACTCAGCGTCTCTAACACACAAAATAATGAGGGAACGGATTCTTAACAAACAAAATTCTGAGGGAACTCGGTGTCTATAACACACAAAATACTGAGGGAACTCGGCATCTTAACACACACAATACTGAGGGAACGGCATCTTAACACGCAAAATACTGAGGGAACTCGGCGTCGCTAACACACACAATACTGAGGGAACGGTGCATTAACACACAAAATAATGAGGGAATTCGGCATCTTACACACAAAATACTGAGGGCACTCGGCGTCTTACAGACACAAAATACTGAGGGAACTCGGCGTCTCTAACACACAAAATACAGAGGGAACTCGGCGTCTCTAACACACAAAGTACAGAGGGAACTCGGCGTCTCTAACAGACAAAATACTGAGGGAACGGCGTCTTAACAGAGAAAATACTGAGGGAACTCGGCGTGTAACAAACAAAATACTGAGGGAACGGCGTCGCTAAATCACAAAATACTGAGGGAACTGGGCGTGTCTAAGACAAAAAATACTGAGGGAACTGGGCGTCTCTGACACACAAAATACCTAGAGAACGGCGTCTCTAACACACGAAATGCTGAGGGAACTCGGCGTCTCTAACAGACAAAATGCTGAGGGAACTCGGCATCTTAACACACACAATACTGACGGAACGGCGCCTTAACACGCAAAATACTGAGGGAACTCGGCGTCGCTAACACACAAAATACTGAGGGAACTCGGCGTCTCTAACACACAAAATGCAGAGGAAACTAAGCATCTCTAACACACAAAATACTGAGGGAACTCGGCGTCTCTAACACACAATATGCTGAGGGAACTCGGCGTCTCTAACACACAAAATACTGAGGGAACGGTGCCTTAACACACGAAATGCTGAGGGAACTCGGTGTCTCTAACACACAAAATACTGAGGGAACGGTGCCTTAACACACGAAATACTGAGGGAACTCGGCGTCTCTAACACAGAAAATACTGAGGGAACTCGGCGTCTCTAACACACGAAATGCTGAGGGAACTCGGCGTCACTAACACACAAAATACTGAGGGAACTCGGCGTCTCTTACACACAAAATGCAGAGGGAACACCGCGCCTCTAACACACAAAATACTGAGGGAACTCGGCGTCTCTAACACACAAAATACTGAGGGAACGGTGCTTTAACAGACGAAATGCTGAGGGAACTCGGCGTCTCTAACACACAAAATACTGAGGGCACTCGGCGTCTCGAACACTCAAAATACTGAGGGAACTGTGTGTCTCTGACACACAAAATACTGAGGGAACTCGGCGTCTCTAAGACACAAAATACTGAGGGAATGGCGTCTTAACACACAAAATACTGAGGGAACTCGGCGTCTCTAACACACGAAATGCTGAGGGAACTCGGCGTCACTAACACACAAAATACTGAGGGAACTCGGCGTCTCTAACACACAAAATGCAGAGGGAACACCGCGCCTCTAACACACAAAATACTGAGGGAACTCGGCGCCTCTAACACACAAAATACTGAGGGAACGGTGCCTTAACACACGAAATGCTGAGGGAACTCAGCGTCTCTAACACACAAAATACTGAGGGTACTCGGCGTCTCTAACCCACGAAATGCTGAGGGAACTCGGCGTCTCTAACACACAAAATAATGAGAGAACTCGGCGTCTCTAACACACAAAATAATGAGAGAACTCGGCGTCTCTAACACACAAAATAGTGAGGGAACGGATTCTTATCAAACAAATTTCTGTGGGAACTCGGCGTCTCTAACACACAAAATACTGAGGGAACGGCATCTTAACACGCAAAATACTGAGGGAACTCGGCGTCGCTAACACACACAATACTGAGGGAACGGTGCATTAACACACAAAATAATGAGGGAATTCGGCATCTTACACACAATATACTGAGGGAACTCGGCGACTCTAACACACAAAATATTGAGGGTACTCGGCGTCTCGAACACACGAATTGCTGAGAGAACACATCGTCGCTAAGACACAAAATACTGAGAGAACTCAGCGTCTCTAACACACAAAATACAGAGGGAACTCGGCGTCTCTAACACACAAAATGCAGAGGGAACACCGCGCCTCTAACACACAAAATACTGAGGGAACGGTGCCTTAACACACAAAATACTGAGGGAACTCGGCGTCTTACAAACAAAATACTGAGGGAACTCGGCGTCGCTAAATCACAAAATACTGAGGGAACTGGGCGTCTCTGACACACAAAATACCTAGAGAACGGCGTCTCTAACACACAAAATACTGAGGGAACTCGGCGTCTCTAACACACAAAATACTGAGGGAACTCGGGGTCTTACACACACAAAATTCTAAGGGAACTTGGCCTCTCTAACACACAAAATGCTGAGGGAACTTGGCATCTCTAACACTCAAAATGTTGAGGGATCTCTGGATCTGTAACACTCAAAATGCAGAGGGAACTCCGCGCCTCTAACACACAAAATACTGAGGGAACTCGGCGTCTCTAACACATAAAATGCTGAGGGAACTCGGCGTCTCTAACACACAAAATACTGAGGGAACGGTGCCTTAACACACGAAATGCTGAGGGAACTCGACGTCTCTAACACACAAAATACTGAGGGAACGGTGCCTTATCACAATAAATACTGAGGGAACTCGGCGTCTCTAACACAGAAAATACTGAGGGAACTGGGCGTCTCTAACACACGAAGTGCTGAGGGAACTCGGCGTCACTAACACACAAAATACTGAGGGAACTCAGCGTCTCTAACACACAAAATGCAGAGGGAACACCGCGCCTCTAACACACAAAATACTGAGGGAACTCGGCGTCTCTAACACACAAAATACTGAGGGAACGGTGCTTTAACACACGAAATGCTGAGGGAACTCGGCGTCTCTAACACACAAAATACTGAGGGAACGGTGCCTTAACACACGAAATGCTGAGGGAACTCGACGTCTCTAACACACAAAATACTGAGGGAACGGTGCCTTATCACAATAAATACTGAGGGAACTCGGCGTCTCTGACACAGAAAATACTGAGGGAACTGGGCGTCTCTAACACACGAAGTGCTGAGGGAACTCGGCGTCACTAACACACAAAATACTGAGGGAACTCAGCGTCTCTAACACACAAAATGCAGAGGGAACACCGCGCCTCTAACACACAAAATACTGAGGGAACTCGGCGTCTCTAACACACAAAATACTGAGGGAACGGTGCTTTAACACACGAAATGCTGAGGGAACTCGGCGTCTCTAACACACAAAATACTAAGGGCACTCGGCGTCTCGAACACACAAAATACTGAGTGAACTGTGTGTCTCTGACACACAAAGTACTGAGGGAACTCGGCGTCTCTAAGACACAAAATACTGAGGGAATGGCGTCTCTAACACACGAAATGCTGAGGGAACTCGGCGTCACTAACACACAAAATACTGAGGGAACTCGGCGTCTCTAACACACAAAATGCAGAGGGAAAACCGCGCCTCTAACACACAAAATACTGAGGGAACTCTGCGCCTCTAACACACAAAATACTGAGGGAACGGTGCCTTAACACACGAAATGCTGAGGGAACTCGGCGTCTCTAACACACAAAATAATGAGAGAACTCGGCGTCTCTAACACACAAAATAATGAGACAACTCGGCGTCTCTAACACACAAAATAGTGAGGGAACGGATTCTTAACAAACAAAATTCTGAGGCAGCTCGGCGTCTCTAACACACAAAATACTGAGGGAACGGCATCTTAACACACACAATACTGAGGGAACTCGGCGTCGCTAACACACACAATACTGAGGGAACGGTGCATTAACACACAAAATAATGAGGGAATTCGGCATCTTACACACAAAATACTGAGGGAACTCGGCGTCTTACACACACAAAATACTGAGGGAACTCGGCGACTCTAACACACAAAATATTGAGGGTACTCGGCGTCTCTAACACACGAATTGCTGAGAGAACACATCGTCGCTAAGACACAAAATACTGAGAGAACTCAGCGTCTCTAACACACAAAATACTGAGGGAACTCGGCGTCTCTAACACACAAAATACAGAGGGAACTCGGCGTCTCTAACACACGAAATGCTGAGGGAACTCGGCGTCACTAACACACAAAATACTGAGGGAACTCGGCGTCTCTTACACACAAAATGCAGAGGGAACACCGCGCCTCTAACACACAAAATACTGAGGGAACTCGGCGTCTCTAACACAAAATACTGAGGGAACGGTGCTTTAACAGACGAAATGCTGAGGGAACTCGGCGTCTCTAACACACAAAATACTGAGGGCACTCGGCGCCTCGAACACACAAAATACTGAGGGAACTGTGTGTCTCTGACACACAAAATACTGAGGGTACTCGGCGTCTCTAACCCACGAAATGCTGAGGGAACTCGGCGTCTCTAACACACAAAATAATGAGAGAACTCGGCGTCTCTAACACACAAAATAATGAGAGAACTCGGCGTCTCTAACACACAAAATAGTGAGGGAACGGATTCTTAACAAACAAATTTCTGAGGGAACTCGGCGTCTCTAACACACAAAATACTGAGGGAACGGCATCTTAACACGCAAAATACTGAGGGAACTCGGCGTCGCTAACACACACAATACTGAGGGAACGGTGCATTAACACACAAAATAATGAGGGAATTCGGCATCTTACACACAATATACTGAGGGAACTCGGCGTCTTACACACACAAAATACTGAGGGAACTCGGCGACTCTAACACACAAAATATTGAGGGTAGTCGGCGTCTCGAACACACGAATTGCTGAGAGAACACATCGTCGCTAAGACACAAAATACTGAGAGAACTCAGCGTCTCTAACACACAAAATACTGAGGGAACTCGGCGTCTCTAACACACAAAATACAGAGGGAACTCGGCGTCTCTAACACACAAAATACAGAGGGAACTCGGCGTCTCTAACACACAAAATGCAGAGGGAACACCGCGCCTCTAACACACAAAATACTGAGGGAACGGTGCCTTAACACACAAAATACTGAGGGAACTCGGCGTCTTACAAACAAAATACTGAGGGAACTCGGCGTCGCTAAATCACAAAATACTGAGGGAACTGGGCGTGTCTAAGACAAAAAATACTGAGGGAACTGGGCGTCTCTGACACACAAAATACCTAGAGAACGGCGTCTCTAACACACAAAATACTGAGGGAACTCGGCGTCTCTAACACACAAAATACTGAGGGTACTCGGCGTCTCTAACACACGAATTGCTGAGAGAACACATCGTCGCTAAGACACAAAATACTGAGAGAACTCAGCGTCTCTAGCACACAAAATACTGAGGGAACTCGGCGTCTCTAACACACAAAATACAGAGGGAACTCGGCGTCTCTAACACACGAAATGCTGAGGGAACTCGGTGTCACTAACACACAAAATACTGAGGGAACTCGGCGTCTCTTACGCACAAAATGCAGAGGGAACACCGCGCCTCTAACACACAAAATACTGAGGGAACTCGGCGTCTCTAACACAAAATACTGAGGGAACGGAGCTTTAACAGACGAAATGCTGAGGGAACTCGGCGTCTCTAACACACAAAATACTGAGGGCACTCGGCGCCTCGAACACACAAAATACTGAGGGAACTGTGTGTCTCTGACACACAAAATACTGAGGGAACTCGGCGTCGCTAACACACACAATACTGAGGGTACTCGGCATCTCTAACCCACGAAATGCTGAGGGAACTCGGCGTCTCTAACACACAAAATAATGAGAGAACTCGGCGTCTCTAACACACAAAATAATGAGAGAACTCGGCGTCTCTAACACACAAAATAGTGAGGGAACGGATTCTTAACAAACAAATTTCTGAGGGAACTCGGCGTCTCTAACACACAAAATACTGAGGGAACGGCATCTTAACACGCAAAATACTGAGGGAACTCGGCGTCGCTAACACACACAATACTGAGGGAACGGTGCATTAACACACAAAATAATGAGGGAATTCGGCATCTTACACACAATATACTGAGGGAACTCGGCGTCTTACACACACAAAATACTGAGGGAACTCGGCGACTCTAACACACAAAATATTGAGGGTACTCGGCGTCTCGAACACACGAATTGCTGAGAGAACACATCGTCGCTAAGACACAAAATACTGAGAGAACTCAGCGTCTCTAACACACAAAATACTGAGGGAACTCGGCGTCTCTAACACACAAAATACAGAGGGAACTCGGCGTCTCTAACACACAAAATGCAGAGGGAACACCGCGCCTCTAACACACAAAATACTGAGGGAACGGTGCCTTAACACACAAAATACTGAGGGAACTCGGCGTCTTACAAACAAAATACTGAGGGAACTCGGCGTCGCTAAATCACAAAATACTGAGGGAACTGGGCGTCTCTGACACACAAAATACCTAGAGAACGGCGTCTCTAACACACAAAATACTGAGGGAACTCGGCGTCTCTAACACACAAAATACTGAGAGAACTCGGGGTCTTACACACACAAAATTCTAAGGGAACTTGGCCTCTCTAACACACAAAATGCTGAGGGAACTTGGCGTCTCTAACACTCAAAATGTTGAGGGATCTCTGGATCTGTAACACCCAAAATGCAGAGGTAACTCCGCGCCTCTAACACACAAAATACTGAGGGAACTCGGCGTCTCTAACACATAAAATGCTGAGGGAACTCGGCGTCTCTAACACACAAAATACTGAGGGAACGGTGCCTTAACACACGAAATGCTGAGGGAACTCGGCGTCTCTAACACACAAAATACTGAGGGAACGGTGCCTTATCACAATAAATACTGAGGGAACTCGGCGTCTCTAACACAGAAAATACTGAGGGAACTCGGCGTCTCTAACACACGAAGTGCTGAGGGAACTCGGCGTCACTAACACACAAAATACTGAGGGAACTCGGCGTCTCTAACACAAAAAATGCTGAGGGAACTGGGTGTCTCTAACACACAAAATGCTGCGGAAACTCGGCATCTTAACACACAAAATACTGAGGGAACAGCGTCTTAACACACAAAATACTGAGGGAACTCGGGGTCTTACACACACAAAATTCTAAGGGAACTTGGCCTCTCTAACACACAAAATGCTGAGGGAACTTGGCGTCTCTAACACTCAAGATGTTGAGGGATCTCTGGATCTGTAACACTCAAAATGCAGAGGGAACTCCGCGCCTCTAACACACAAAATACTGAGGGAACTCGGCGTCTCTAACACACAATATACTGAGGGAACGGTGCCTTAACACACGAAATGTTGAGGGAACTCGGCGTCTCTAACACACAAAATACTGAGGGAACTCGGCGTCTCTAACACACGAAATGCTGAGGGAACTCGGCGTCTCTAACACACAAAATACTGAGGGAACGGTGCCTTAATACACAAAACACTGAGGGAACTCGGCGTCTCTAACACACAAAATGCTGAGGGATCTTGGCCTGTCTAACTCACAAAATACTGAGGGAACTCGGCGTCTCTAACACATAAAACACTGAGGGAACGGTGCCTTAACACACGAAATGCTGAGGGAACTCGGCGTCTCTAACACACAAAATGCTGAGGGAACTAAGCGTCTCTAACACACAAAATACTGAGGGAACTTGGCGTCTCTAACACACAAAATGCTGAGGGAACTCGGCGTCTCTAACACACAAAATACTGAGGGAACGATGCCTTAACACACGAAATGCTGAGGGAACTCGGCGTCTCTAACACACAAAATACTGAGGGAACGGCGTCTTAACATACAAAATTCTGAGGGAACTTTGCCTCTCTAACACACAAAATGCTGAGGGAACTCGGCGTCTCTAACACTCAAAATGCTGAGGGAACTCGGCGTCTCTAACACACAAAATACTGAGGGAACGGCGTCTTAACACACAAAATACTGAGGGAACTCGGCGTCTCTAATACACAAAATGCTGAGGGAACTTGGCCTGTCTAACACACAAAATGCGGAGGGAACTCAGCGTATGTAACACACAAAAAGCAGAGGGAACTCCGCGCCTCTAACACACAAAATACTGAGAGAACTCGGCGTCTCTAAAACACAAAAAGCAGAGGGAACTAAGCATCTCTAAAACACAAAATACTGAGGGAACTCGGCGTCTCTAACACACAAAATGCTGAGGAAACTCGGCGTCTGTAACACACAAAATTCTGAGGGAACTTTGCCACTCTAACACATAAAATGTTGAGGGAACTCGGCGTCCGTAACACACAAAATGCAGAGGGAACTCCACGCCTCTAACACACAAAATACTGAGGGAATTCGGCGTCTCTAAGACACAAAATACTGAGGGAACGGTGCCTTAACACACGAAAGGCTGAGGGAACTCGGCGTCTCTAACACACAAAATACTGAGGGAACTTGGTCTCTCTAACACACAAAATACTGAGGGAACTTGGCGTCTCTAACACACAAAATTCTCAGGGAACTCGTCGTCTCTGACACACAAAATGCAGAGGGAACTCGGTGTCTCTAACACACAAAATGCTGAGGGAACTGGGCGTCTCTAACACACAAAATACTGAGGGAACTCGGCGTCTCTAACACACAAAATGCTGAGGGAACTCGGCGTCTCTAACACACAAAATACAGTCTCTAACACACAAAATACTGAGAGAACTCAGCGTCTCTAACACACAAAATACAGAGGGAACTCGGCGTCTCTAACACACAAAATACTGAGGGAACGCGGCGTCTCTAACACACAAAATACTGAGGGAACGGTGCCTTAACACACGAAATGCTGAGGGAACTCGGAGTCTCTAACACACAAACTACTGAGGGAACTCGGCGTTTCTAACACACAAAATACAGAGGGAACTCGGCGTCTCTAACACAAAGAATACTGAGGGAACTCGGCGTCTCCAACACATAAAACACTGAGGGAACGGTGCCTTAACACACGAAATGCTGAGGGAACTCGGCGTCTCTAACACACAAAATGCTGAGGGAACTAAGCGTCTCTAACACACAAAATACTGAGGGAACTTGGCGTCTCTAACACACAAAATGCTGAGGGAACTCGGCGTCTCTAACACACAAAATACTGAGGGAACGATGCCTTAACACACGAAATGCTGAGGGAACTCGGCGTCTCTAACACACAAAATACTGAGGGAACGGCGTCTTAACATACAAAATTCTGAGGGAACTTTGCCTCTCTAACACACAAAATGCTGAGGGAACTCGGCGTCTCTAACACTCAAAATGCTGAGGGAACTCGGCGTCTCTAACACATAAAACACTGAGGGAACGGTGCCTTAACACACGAAATGCTGAGGGAACTCGGCGTCTCTAACACACAAAATGCTGAGGAAACTCGGCGTCTCTAACACACAAAATTCTGAGGGAACTTTGCCACTCTAACACGTAAAATGTTGAGGGAACTCGGCGTCCGTAACACACAAAATGCAGAGGGAACTCCACGCCTCTAACACACAAAATACTGAGGGAATTTGGCGTCTCTAAGACACAAAATACTGAGGGAACGGTGCCTTAACACACGAAAGGCTGAGGGAACTCGGCGTCACTAAAACACAAAATACTGAGGGAACTTGGTCTCTCTAACACACAAAATACTGAGGGAACTCGGCGTCTCTAACACACAAAATTCTCAGGGAACTCGGCGTCTCTGACACACAAAATGCAGAGGGAACTCGGTGTCTCTAACACACAAAATGCTGAGGGAACTGGGCGTCTCTAACACACAAAATACTGAGGGAAGTAAGCGTCTCTAACACACAAAATGCTGAGGGAACTCGGCGTCTCTAACAAACAAAATACAGTCTCTAACACACAAAATACTGAGAGAACTCAGCGTCTCTAACACACAAAATACAGAGGGAACTCGGCGTCTCTAACACACAAAATACTGAGGGAACGCGGCGTCTCTAACACACAAAATACTGAGGGAACGGTGCCTTAACACACGAAATGCTGAGGGAACTCGGAGTCTCTAACACACAAAATACTGAGGGAACTCGGCGTCTCTAACACACAAAATACAGAGGGAACTCGGCATCTCTAACACAAAGAATACTGAGGGAACTCGGCGTCTCTAACACACAAAATGCTGAGGGAACTCGGCGTCTCTAACACACAAACTCCTGAGGGAATGGGCGTCTCTAACACACAAAATACTGAGGGAACTCGGCGTCTCTAACACTCAAAATACAGAGAGAACTCGGGGTCTCTAACACACAAAATACTGAGGGAACTCGGCGTCTCTAACACACAAAATGCTAAGGGAACTGGGTGTCTCTAACAAACAAAATGCTGCGGAATCTCGGCATCTTAACACACACAATACTGAGGGAACGGCGTCTTAATACGCAAAATACTGAGGGAACTCAGCGTCTCTAACACACTAAATACTGAGGGAACTCGGCGTCTCTAACACTCAAAATACTGAAGGAACGGCGTCTTAACACATAAAATACTGAGGGAACTCGGCGTCACTAACACACAAAATACAGAGGGAACTCGGCGTCTTACAAACAAAATACTGAGGGAACTTGGCATCTCTAACACACAAAATACTGAGGGAACTTGGCCTCTCTAACACACAAAATACTGAGGGAACATGGCGTCTCTAACACACAAAATGCTCAGGGAACTCGGCGTCTCTAACAGACAAAATACTGAGGGAACCTGGTCTCTCTAACACACAAAATACTGAGGGAACTTGGCCTCTCTAACACACAAAATACTGTGGGAACTCGGCGTCTCTAACACATGAAATGCTGAGGGAACTCGGAGTCTCTACACACAAAATACTGAGGGAACTCGGCGTCTCTAACATACAAAATGCTGAGGGAACTCGGCGTCTCTAAAACACAAAATACTGAGGGAATGGGCGTCTCTAACACACAAAATACTGAGGGAACTCGGCGTCTCTAACACGCAAAATACAGAGAGAACTCGGCGTCTCTAACACACAAAATACTGAGGGAACTCGGCGTCTCTAACACACAAAATACAGAGGGAACTAAGCATCTCTAAAACACAAAATACTGAGGGAACTCGGCGTCTCTAACACACAAAATGCTGAGGAATCTCGGCGTCTCTAACACACAAAATACTGAGGGAATTCGGCGTCTCTAAGACACAAAATACTGAGGGAACGGTGCCTTAACACACGAAAGGCTGAGGGAACTCGGCGTCTCTAACACACAAAATACTGAGGGAACTTGGTCTCTCTAACACACAAAATACTGAGGGAACTCGGCGTCTCTAACACACAAAATTCTCAGGGAACTCGGCGTCTCTGACACACAAAATGCAGAGGGAACTCGGTGTCTCTAACACACAAAATGCTGAGGGAACTGGGCGTCTCTAACACACAAAATACTGAGGGAACTTGGCGTCTCTAACACACAAAATGCTGAGGGAACTCGGCGTCTCTAACACACAAAATACAGTCTCTAACACACAAAATACTGAGAGAACTCAGCGTCTCTAACATACAAAATACAGAGGGAACTCGGCGTCTCTAACACACAAAATACTGAGGGAACGCGGCGTCTCTAACACACAAAATACTGAGGGAACGGTGCCTTAACACACGAAATGCTGAGGGAACTCGGAGTCTCTAACACACAAAATACTGAGGGAACTCGGCGTCTCTAACACACAAAATACAGAGGGAACTCGGCCTCTCTAACACAAAGAATACTGAGGGAACTCGGCGTCTCTAACACACAAAATGCTGAGGGAACTCGGCGTCTCTAACACACAAACTCCTGAGGGAATGGGCGTCTCTAACACACAAAATACTGAGGGAACTCGGCGTCTCTAACACGCAAAATACAGAGAGAACTCGGGGTCTCTAACACACAAAATACTGAGGGAACTCGGCGTCTCTAACACACAAAATGCTGAGGGAACTGGGTGTCTCTAACAAACAAAATGCTGCGGAATCTCGGCATCTTAACACACACAATACTGAGGGAACGGCGTCTTAATACGCAAAATACTGAGGGAACTCAGCGTCTCTAACACACTAAATACTGAGGGAACTCGGCGTCTCTAACACTCAAAATACTGAAGGAACGGCGTCTTAACACATAAAATACTGAGGGAACTCGGCGTCACTAACACACAAAATACAGAGGGAACTCGGCGTCTTACAAACAAAATACTGAGGGAACTTGGCGTCTCTAACACACAAAATACTGAGGGAACTTGGCCTCTCTAACACACAAAATACTGAGGGAACATGGCGTCTCTAACACACAAAATGCTCAGGGAACTCGGCGTCTCTAACAGACAAAATACTGAGGGAACCTGTTCTCTCTAACACACAAAATACTGAGGGAACTTGGCTTCTCTAACACACAAAATACTGTGGGAACTCGGCGTCTCTAACACACAAAATACTGAGGGAACTCGGCGTCTCTAACACACAAAATGCTGAGGGAACTCGGCGTCTCTAACACACAAAATACTGTCTCTAACACACAAAATACTGAGAGAACTCAGCGTCTCTAACACTCAAAATACTGAGGGAACTCGGCGGCTCTAACACACAAAATACTGAGGGAACGCGGCGTCTCTAACACACAAAATACTGAGGGAACGGTGCCTTAACACACGAAATGCTAAGGGAACTCGGAGTCTCTACACACAAAATACTGAGGGAACTCGGCGTCTCTAACACACAAAATACAGAGGGAACTCGGCGTCTCTAACACAAAAAATACAGAGGGAACTCGGCGTCTCTAACATACAAAATGCTAAGGGAACTCGGCGTCTCTAAAACACAAAATACTGAGGGAATGGGCGTCTCTAACACACAAAATACTGAGGGAACTCGGCGTCTCTAACACGCAAAATACAGAGAGAACTCGGCGTCTCTAACACACAAAATACTGAGGGAACTCGGCGTCTCTAACACACAAAATGCTGAGGGAACTTGGCCTGTCTAACACGCAAAATGCGGAGGGAACTCAGCGTCTCTAACAAACAGAATGCTGAGGGAACTCGGCGTCTCTAACAAACAGACTGTTGAGGGAACTCGGCGTCTCTAACACACAAAATGCTGCGGAAACTCGGCATCTTAACACACACAATACTGAGGGAACAGCGTCTTAACACACAAAATACTGAGGGAACTCGGCGTCTCTTACACACAAAATGCTGAGGGAACTTGGCCTGTCTAACACGCAAAATGCGGAGGGAACTCGGCGTCTCTAACAAACAGAATGTTGAGGGAACTCGGCGTCTCTAACACATAAAACACTGAGGGAACGGTGCCTTAACACACGAAATGCTGAGGGAACTCGGCGTCTCTAACACACAAAATGCTGAGGGAACTAAGCGTCTCTAGCACACAAAATACTGAGGGAACGTGGCGTCTCTAACACACAAAATGCTGAGGGAACTCGGCGTCTCTAACACACAAAATACTGAGGGAACGATGCCTTAACCCACGAAATGCTGAGGGAACTCGGCGTCTCTAACACACCAAATACTGAGGGAACGGCGTCTTAACATACAAAATTCTGAGGGAACTTTGCCTCTCTAACACACAAAATGCTGAGGGAACTCGGCGTCTCTAACACTCAAAATGCTGAGGGAACTCGGCGTCTGTAACACACAAAATACTGAGGGAACGGCGTCTTAACACACAAAATACTGAGGGAACTCGGCGTCTCTAACACACAAAATGCTGAGGGAACTTGGCCTGTCTAACACACAAAATGCGGAGGGAACTCAGCGTCTGTAACACACAAAAAGCAGAGGGAACTCCGCGCCTCTAACACACAAAATACTGAGAGAACTCGGCGTCTCTAACACATAAAACACTGAGGGAACGGTGCCTTAACACACGAAATGCTGAGGGAACTCGGCGTCTCTAACACACAAAATACAGAGGGAACTAAGCATCTCTAACACACAAAATACTGAGGGAACTCGGCGTCTCTAACACACAAAATGCTGAGGAAACTCGGCGTCTCTAACACACAAAATTCTGAGGGAACTTTGCCACTCTAACACATAAAATGTTGAGGGAACTCGGCGTCTCTAAGACACAAAATACTGAGGGAACGGTGCCTTAACACACGAAAGGCTGAGGGAACTCGGCGTCTCTAACACACAAAATACTGAGGGACCTTGGTCTCTCTAACACACAAAATACTGAGGGAACTCGGCGTCTCTAACACACAAAATGCTCAGGGAACTCGGCGTCTCTGACACACAAAATGCAGAGGGAACTCGGTGTCTCTAACACACAAAATGCTGAGGGATCTGGGCGTCTCTAACACACAAAATACTGAGGGAACTCAGCGTCTCTAACACACAAAATGCTGAGGGAACTCGGCGTCTCTAACACACAAAATACTGTCTCTAACACACAAAATACTGAGATAACTCAGCGTCTCTAACACACAAAATACTGAGGGAACTCGGCGGCTCTAACACACAAAATACTGAGGGAACGCGGCGTCTCTAACACACAAAATACTGAGGGAACGGTGCCTTAACACACGAAATGCTGAGGGAACTCGGAGTCTCTAACACACAAAATACTGAGGGAACTCGGCATCTCTAACACACAAAATGCTGAGGGAACTCGGCGTCTCTAACACACAAACTACTGAGGGAATGGGCGTCTCTAAGACACAAAATACTGAGGGAACTCGGCGTCTCTAACACGCAAAATACAGAGAAAACTCGGGGTCTCTAACACACAAAATACTGAGGGAACTCGGCGTCTCTAACACACAAAATGCTGAGGGAACTGGGTGTCTCTAACAAACAAAATGCTGCGGAAACTCGGCATCTTAACACACACAATACTGAGGGAACGGCGTCTTAATACGGAAAATACTGAGGGAACTCGGCGTCTCTAACACACTAAATACTGAGGGAACTCGGCGTCTCTAACACTCAAAATACTGAAGGAACGGCGTCTTAACACACAAAATACTGAGGGAACTCGGCGTCTCTAACACACAAAATACAGAGGGAACTCGGCGTCTTACAAACAAAATACTGAGGGAACTTGGCGTCTCTAACACACAAAATACTGAGGGAACATGGCGTCTCTAACACACAAAATGCTCAGGGAACTCGGCGTCTCTAACACACAAAATACTGAGGGAACCTGGTCTCTCTAACACACAAAATACTGTGGGAACTCGGCGTCTCTAACACACAAAATACTGAGGGAACTGGGCGTCTCTAACACACAAAATACTGAGGGAACTCGGCGTCTCTAACACACAAAATGCTGAGGGAACTCGGCGTCTCTAACACACAAAATACAGTCTCTAACACACAAAATACTGAGAGAACTCAGCGTCTCTAACACACAAAATACAGAGGGAACTCGGCGTCTCTAACACACAAAATACTGAGGGAACGCGGCGTCTCTAACACACAAAATACTGAGGGAACGGTGCCTTAACACACGAAATGCTGAGGGAACTCGGAGTCTCTAACACACAAACTACTGAGGGAACTCGGCGTTTCTAACACACAAAATACAGAGGGAACTCGGCGTCTCTAACACAAAGAATACTGAGGGAACTCGGCGTCTCCAACACATAAAACACTGAGGGAACGGTGCCTTAACACACGAAATGCTGAGGGAACTCGGCGTCTCTAACACACAAAATGCTGAGGGAACTAAGCGTCTCTAACACACAAAATACTGAGGGAACTTGGCGTCTCTAACACACAAAATGCTGAGGGAACTCGGCGTCTCTAACACACAAAATACTGAGGGAACGATGCCTTAACACACGAAATGCTGAGGGAACTCGGCGTCTCTAACACACAAAATACTGAGGGAACTGCGTCTTAACATACAAAATTCTGAGGGAACTTTGCCTCTCTAACACACAAAATGCTGAGGGAACTCGGCGTCTCTAACACTCAAAATGCTGAGGGAACTCGGCGTCTCTAACACATAAAACACTGAGGGAACGGTGCCTTAACACACGAAATGCTGAGGGAACTCGGCGTCTCTAACACACAAAATGCTGAGGAAACTCGGCGTCTCTAACACACAAAATTCTGAGGGAACTTTGCCACTCTAACACGTAAAATGTTGAGGGAACTCGGCGTCCGTAACACACAAAATGCAGAGGGAACTCCACGCCTCTAACACACAAAATACTGAGGGAATTTGGCGTCTCTAAGACACAAAATACTGAGGGAACGGTGCCTTAACACACGAAAGGCTGAGGGAACTCGGCGTCACTAAAACACAAAATACTGAGGGAACTTGGTCTCTCTAACACACAAAATACTGAGGGAACTCGGCGTCTCTAACACACAAAATTCTCAGGGAACTCGGCGTCTCTGACACACAAAATGCAGAGGGAACTCGGTGTCTCTAACACACAAAATGCTGAGGGAACTGGGCGTCTCTAACACACAAAATACTGAGGGAAGTAAGCGTCTCTAACACACAAAATGCTGAGGGAACTCGGCGTCTCTAACAAACAAAATACAGTCTCTAACACACAAAATACTGAGAGAACTCAGCGTCTCTAACACACAAAATACAGAGGGAACTCGGCGTCTCTAACACACAAAATACTGAGGGAACGCGGCGTCTCTAACACACAAAATACTGAGGGAACGGTGCCTTAACACACGAAATGCTGAGGGAACTCGGAGTCTCTAACACACAAAATACTGAGGGAACTCGGCGTCTCTAACACACAAAATACAGAGGGAACTCGGCGTCTCTAACACAAAGAATACTGAGGGAACTCGGCGTCTCTAACACACAAAATGCTGAGGGAACTCGGCGTCTCTAACACACAAACTCCTGAGGGAATGGGCGTCTCTAACACACAAAATACTGAGGGAACTCGGCGTCTCTAACACTCAAAATACAGAGAGAACTCGGGGTCTCTAACACACAAAATACTGAGGGAACTCGGCGTCTCTAACACACAAAATGCTAAGGGAACTGGGTGTCTCTAACAAACAAAATGCTGCGGAATCTCGGCATCTTAACACACACAATACTGAGGGAACGGCGTCTTAATACGCAAAATACTGAGGGAACTCAGCGTCTCTAACACACTAAATACTGAGGGAACTCGGCGTCTCTAACACTCAAAATACTGAAGGAACGGCGTCTTAACACATAAAATACTGAGGGAACTCGGCGTCACTAACACACAAAATACAGAGGGAACTCGGCGTCTTACAAACAAAATACTGAGGGAACTTGGCATCTCTAACACACAAAATACTGAGGGAACTTGGCCTCTCTAACACACAAAATACTGAGGGAACATGGCGTCTCTAACACACAAAATGCTCAGGGAACTCGGCGTCTCTAACAGACAAAATACTGAGGGAACCTGGTCTCTCTAACACACAAAATACTGAGGGAACTTGGCCTCTCTAACACACAAAATACTGTGGGAACTCGGCGTCTCTAACACATGAAATGCTGAGGGAACTCGGAGTCTCTACACACAAAATACTGAGGGAACTCGGCGTCTCTAACATACAAAATGCTGAGGGAACTCGGCGTCTCTAAAACACAAAATACTGAGGGAATGGGCGTCTCTAACACACAAAATACTGAGGGAACTCGGCGTCTCTAACACGCAAAATACAGAGAGAACTCGGCGTCTCTAACACACAAAATACTGAGGGAACTCGGCGTCTCTAACACACAAAATACAGAGGGAACTAAGCATCTCTAAAACACAAAATACTGAGGGAACTCGGCGTCTCTAACACACAAAATGCTGAGGAATCTCGGCGTCTCTAACACACAAAATACTGAGGGAATTCGGCGTCTCTAAGACACAAAATACTGAGGGAACGGTGCCTTAACACACGAAAGGCTGAGGGAACTCGGCGTCTCTAACACACAAAATACTGAGGGAACTTGGTCTCTCTAACACACAAAATACTGAGGGAACTCGGCGTCTCTAACACACAAAATTCTCAGGGAACTCGGCGTCTCTGACACACAAAATGCAGAGGGAACTCGGTGTCTCTAACACACAAAATGCTGAGGGAACTGGGCGTCTCTAACACACAAAATACTGAGGGAACTTGGCGTCTCTAACACACAAAATGCTGAGGGAACTCGGCGTCTCTAACACACAAAATACAGTCTCTAACACACAAAATACTGAGAGAACTCAGCGTCTCTAACATACAAAATACAGAGGGAACTCGGCGTCTCTAACACACAAAATACTGAGGGAACGCGGCGTCTCTAACACACAAAATACTGAGGGAACGGTGCCTTAACACACGAAATGCTGAGGGAACTCGGAGTCTCTAACACACAAAATACTGAGGGAACTCGGCGTCTCTAACACACAAAATACAGAGGGAACTCGGCCTCTCTAACACAAAGAATACTGAGGGAACTCGGCGTCTCTAACACACAAAATGCTGAGGGAACTCGGCGTCTCTAACACACAAACTCCTGAGGGAATGGGCGTCTCTAACACACAAAATACTGAGGGAACTCGGCGTCTCTAACACGCAAAATACAGAGAGAACTCGGGGTCTCTAACACACAAAATACTGAGGGAACTCGGCGTCTCTAACACACAAAATGCTGAGGGAACTGGGTGTCTCTAACAAACAAAATGCTGCGGAATCTCGGCATCTTAACACACACAATACTGAGGGAACGGCGTCTTAATACGCAAAATACTGAGGGAACTCAGCGTCTCTAACACACTAAATACTGAGGGAACTCGGCGTCTCTAACACTCAAAATACTGAAGGAACGGCGTCTTAACACATAAAATACTGAGGGAACTCGGCGTCACTAACACACAAAATACAGAGGGAACTCGGCGTCTTACAAACAAAATACTGAGGGAACTTGGCGTCTCTAACACACAAAATACTGAGGGAACTTGGCCTCTCTAACACACAAAATACAGAGGGAACTCGGCGTCTCTAACACACAAAATACTGAGGGAATTCGGCGTCTCTAAGACACAAAATACTGAGGGAACGGTGCCTTAACACACGAAAGGCTGAGGGAACTCGGCGTCTCTAACACACAAAATACTGAGGGAACTTGGTCTCTCTAACACACAAAATACTGAGGGAACTCGGCGTCTCTAACACACAAAATTCTCAGGGAACTCGGCGTCTCTGACACACAAAATGCAGAGGGAACTCGGTGTCTCTAACACACAAAATGCTGAGGGAACTGGGCGTCTCTAACACACAAAATACTGAGGGAACTTGGCGTCTCTAACACACAAAATGCTGAGGGAACTCGGCGTCTCTAACACACAAAATACAGTCTCTAACACACAAAATACTGAGAGAACTCAGCGTCTCTAACATACAAAATACAGAGGGAACTCGGCGTCTCTAACACACAAAATACTGAGGGAACGCGGCGTCTCTAACACACAAAATACTGAGGGAACGGTGCCTTAACACACGAAATGCTGAGGGAACTCGGAGTCTCTAACACACAAAATACTGAGGGAACTCGGCGTCTCTAACACACAAAATACAGAGGGAACTCGGCCTCTCTAACACAAAGAATACTGAGGGAACTCGGCGTCTCTAACACACAAAATGCTGAGGGAACTCGGCGTCTCTAACACACAAACTCCTGAGGGAATGGGCGTCTCTAACACACAAAATACTGAGGGAACTCGGCGTCTCTAACACGCAAAATACAGAGAGAACTCGGGGTCTCTAACACACAAAATACTGAGGGAACTCGGCGTCTCTAACACACAAAATGCTGAGGGAACTGGGTGTCTCTAACAAACAAAATGCTGCGGAATCTCGGCATCTTAACACACACAATACTGAGGGAACGGCGTCTTAATACGCAAAATACTGAGGGAACTCAGCGTCTCTAACACACTAAATACTGAGGGAACTCGGCGTCTCTAACACTCAAAATACTGAAGGAACGGCGTCTTAACACATAAAATACTGAGGGAACTCGGCGTCACTAACACACAAAATACAGAGGGAACTCGGCGTCTTACAAACAAAATACTGAGGGAACTTGGCGTCTCTAACACACAAAATACTGAGGGAACTTGGCCTCTCTAACACACAAAATACTGAGGGAACATGGCGTCTCTAACACACAAAATGCTCAGGGAACTCGGCGTCTCTAACAGACAAAATACTGAGGGAACCTGTTCTCTCTAACACACAAAATACTGAGGGAACTTGGCTTCTCTAACACACAAAATACTGTGGGAACTCGGCGTCTCTAACACACAAAATACTGAGGGAACTCGGCGTCTCTAACACACAAAATGCTGAGGGAACTTGGCGTCTCTAACACACAAAATACTGTCTCTAACACACAAAATACTGAGAGAACTCAGCGTCTCTAACACTCAAAATACTGAGGGAACTCGGCGGCTCTAACACACAAAATACTGAGGGAACGCGGCGTCTCTAACACACAAAATACTGAGGGAACGGTGCCTTAACACACGAAATGCTAAGGGAACTCGGAGTCTCTACACACAAAATACTGAGGGAACTCGGCGTCTCTAACACACAAAATACAGAGGGAACTCGGCGTCTCTAACACAAAAAATACAGAGGGAACTCGGCGTCTCTAACATACAAAATGCTAAGGGAACTCGGCGTCTCTAAAACACAAAATACTGAGGGAATGGGCGTCTCTAACACACAAAATACTGAGGGAACTCGGCGTCTCTAACACGCAAAATACAGAGAGAACTCGGCGTCTCTAACACACAAAATACTGAGGGAACTCGGCGTCTCTAACACACAAAATGCTGAGGGAACTTGGCCTGTCTAACACGCAAAATGCGGAGGGAACTCAGCGTCTCTAACAAACAGAATGCTGAGGGAACTCGGCGTCTCTAACAAACAGACTGTTGAGGGAACTCGGCGTCTCTAACACACAAAATGCTGCGGAAACTCGGCATCTTAACACACACAATACTGAGGGAACAGCGTCTTAACACACAAAATACTGAGGGAACTCGGCGTCTCTTACACACAAAATGCTGAGGGAACTTGGCCTGTCTAACACGCAAAATGCGGAGGGAACTCGGCGTCTCTAACAAACAGAATGTTGAGCGAACTCGGCGTCTCTAACACATAAAACACTGAGGGAACGGTGCCTTAACACACGAAATGCTGAGGGAACTCGGCGTCTCTAACACACAAAATGCTGAGGGAACTAAGCGTCTCTAGCACACAAAATACTGAGGGAACGTGGCGTCTCTAACACACAAAATGCTGAGGGAACTCGGCGTCTCTAACACACAAAATACTGAGGGAACGATGCCTTAACCCACGAAATGCTGAGGGAACTCGGCGTCTCTAACACACCAAATACTGAGGGAACGGCGTCTTAACATACAAAATTCTGAGGGAACTTTGCCTCTCTAACACACAAAATGCTGAGGGAACTCGGCGTCTCTAACACTCAAAATGCTGAGGGAACTCGGCGTCTGTAACACACAAAATACTGAGGGAACGGCGTCTTAACACACAAAATACTGAGGGAACTCGGCGTCTCTAACACACAAAATGCTGAGGGAACTTGGCCTGTCTAACACACAAAATGCGGAGGGAACTCAGCGTCTGTAACACACAAAAAGCAGAGGGAACTCCGCGCCTCTAACACACAAAATACTGAGAGAACTCGGCGTCTCTAACACATAAAACACTGAGGGAACGGTGCCTTAACACACAAAATACAGAGGGAACTAAGCATCTCTAACACACAAAATACTGAGGGAACTCGGCGTCTCTAACACACAAAATGCTGAGGAAACTCGGCGTCTCTAACACACAAAATTCTGAGGGAACTTTGCCACTCTAACACATAAAATGTTGAGGGAACTCGGCGTCTCTAAGACACAAAATACTGAGGGAACGGTGCCTTAACACACGAAAGACTGAGAGAACTCGGCGTCTCTAACACACAAAATACTGAGGGACCTTGGTCTCTCTAACACACAAAATACTGAGGGAACTCGGCGTCTCTAACACACAAAATGCTCAGGGAACTCGGCGTCTCTGACACACAAAATGCAGAGGGAACTCGGTGTCTCTAACACACAAAATGCTGAGGGATCTGGGCGTCTCTAACACACAAAATACTGAGGGAACTCGGCGTCTCTAACACACAAAATGCTGAGGGAACTCGGCGTCTCTAACACACAAAATACTGTCTCTAACACACAAAATACTGAGAGAACTCAGCGTCTCTAACACACAAAATACTGAGGGAACTCGGCGGCTCTAACACACAAAATACTGAGGGAACGCGGCGTCTCTAACACACAAAATACTGAGGGAACGGTGCCTTAACACACGAAATGCTGAGGGAACTCGGAGTCTCTAACACACAAAATACTGAGGGAACTCGGCATCTCTAACACACAAAATGCTGAGGGAACTCGGCGTCTCAAACACACAAACTACTGAGGGAATGGGCGTCTCTAAGACACAAAATACTGAGGGAACTCGGCGTCTCTAACACGCAAAATACAGAGAAAACTCGGGGTCTCTAACACACAAAATACTGAGGGAACTCGGCGTCTCTAACACACAAAATGCTGAGGGAACTGGGTGTCTCTAACAAACAAAATGCTGCGGAAACTCGGCATCTTAACACACACAATACTGAGGGAACGGCGTCTTAATACGGAAAATACTGAGGGAACTCGGCGTCTCTAACACACTAAATACTGAGGGAACTCGGCGTCTCTAACACTCAAAATACTGAAGGAACGGCGTCTTAACACACAAAATACTGAGGGAACTCGGCGTCTCTAACACACAAAATACAGAGGGAACTCGGCGTCTTACAAACAAAATACTGAGGGAACTTGGCGTCTCTAACACACAAAATACTGAGGGAACATGGCGTCTCTAACACACAAAATGCTCAGGGAACTCGGCGTCTCTAACACACAAAATACTGAGGGAACCTGGTCTCTCTAACACACAAAATACTGTGGGAACTCGGCGTCTCTAACACACAAAATACTGAGGGAACTCGGCGTCTCTAACACACAAAATTCTCAGGGAACTCGGCGTCTCTGACACACAAAATGCAGAGGGAACTCGGTGTCTCTAACACACAAAATGCTGAGGGAACTGGGCATTTCTAACACACGAAATGCTGAGGGAACTCAGCGTCTCTAAAAAACAAAATACTGAGAGAACTCGGCGTCTCTAAAACACAAAATGCAGAGGGAACACCGCGCCTCTAACACACAAAATACTGAGGGAACTCGGCGTCTCTAACACACAAAATACTG
Source organism: Hypanus sabinus (assembly GCF_030144855.1). Classification (NCBI taxonomy): domain Eukaryota; kingdom Metazoa; phylum Chordata; class Chondrichthyes; order Myliobatiformes; family Dasyatidae; genus Hypanus; species Hypanus sabinus. The sequence continues at coordinate 91,902,701 of NC_082714.1, read as the reverse complement.
AGGGAACTCGGCGTCTTACACACACAAAATTCTGAGGGAAATTGGCCTCTCTAACACACAAAATGCTGAGGGAACTCGGCGTCTCTAAGACTCAAAATCTTGAGGGAACTCGGCATCTGTAACACACAAAATTCAGAGGGAACTCTGCGCCTCTAACACACAAAATACTGAGGGAACTCGGCGTCTCTAACACACAAAATGCTCAGGGAACTCGGCGTCTCTGACACACAAAATGCAGAGGGAACTCGGTGTCTCTAACACACAAAATGCTGAGGGAACTGGGCGACTCTAACACACAAAATACTGAGGGAACTCGGCGTCTCTAAAACACAAAATGCTGAGGGAACTCGGCGTCTCTAACACACAAAATACTGTCTCTAACACACAAAATACTGAGAGAACTCAGCGTCTCTAACACACAAAATACTGAGGGAATTCGGCGGCTCTAACACACAAAATACTGAGGGAACTTGGCCTGTCTAACACGCAAAATGCGGAGGGAACTCGGCGTCTCTAACAAACAAAATGTTGAGGGAACTCGGCGTCTGTAACACACAAAATACTGAGGGAACTCGGCTTCTCTAACACATAAAACACTGAGGGAACGGTGCCTTAACACACGAAATGCTGAGGGACCTCGGCGTCTCTAACACACAAAATGCAGAGGGAACTAAGCGTCTCTAACACACAAAATACTGAGGGAACTCGGCGTCTCTTACACACAAAATGCAGAGGGAACTAAGCGTCTCTAACACACAAAATACTGAGGGAACTTGACGACTCTAACACACAAAATGCAGAGGGAACTAAGCGTCTCTAACACACAAAATACTGAGGGAACTCGGCGTCTCTAAAACACAAAATGCAGAGGGAACACCGCGCCTCTAACACACAAAATACTGAGGGAACTCGGCGTCTTACACACACAAAATTCTGAGGGAAATTGGCCTCTCTAACACACAAAATGCTGAGGGAACTCGGCGTCTCTAAGCCGCAAAATCTTGAGGGAACTCGGCATCTGTAACACACAAAATTCAGAGGGAACTCGGAGTCTCTAACACACAAAATGCTGAGGGAACTGGGCATCTCTAACACACAAAATACTGAGGGAACTCAGCGTCTCTAACACACAAAATACTGAGGGAACTCGGCGTCTCTAACACACAAAATGCTGAGGGAACTCGGCGTCTCTAACACACAAAATACTGAGGGAACTCAGCGTCTTACACACACAAAATTCTGTTGGAAATTGGCCTCTCTAACACACAAAATGCTGAGGGAACTCGGCGTCTCTAATACTCATAATGTTGAGGGAACTCGGCATCTGTAACACACAAAATTCAGAGGGAACTCTGCGCCTCTAACACACAAAATACTGAGGGGACTCGGCGTCTCTAACACACAAAATGCTGAGGGAACTCGGCGTCTCTAAGACTCAAAATGTTGAGGGAACTCGGCACCTGTAACACACAAAATTCAGAGGGAACTCGGCGTCTCTAACACACAAAATACTGAGGGAACTCGGCGTCTTACACACACAAAATTCTGAGGGAAATTGGCCTCTCTAACACACAAAATGCTGAGGGAACTCGGCGTCTCTAAGACTCAAAATCTTGAGGGAACTCGGCATCTGTAACACACAAAATTCAGAGGGAACTCTGCGCCTCTAACACACAAAATACTGAGGGAACTCGGCGTCTCTAACACACAAAATGCTCAGGGAACTCGGCGTCTCTGACACACAAAATGCAGAGGGAACTCGGTGTCTCTAACACACAAAATGCTGAGGGAACTGGGCGTCTCTAACACACAAAATACTGAGGGAACTTGGCGTCTCTAACACACAAAATGCTGAGGGAACTCGGCGTCTCTAACACACAAAATACTGAGAGAACTCAGCGTCTCTAACACACAAAATACTGAGGGAATTCGGCGGCTCTAACACACAAAATACTGAGGGAACGGCGCCTTAACACACAAAATACTGAGGGAACTCAGCATCTCTAACACACAAAATGCTGAGGGAACTTGGCCTGTCTAACACGCAAAATGCGGAGGGAACTCGGCGTCTCTAACAAGCAAAATGTTGAGGGAACTCGGCGTCTGTAACACACAAAATACTGAGGGAACTCGGCTTCTCTAACACATAAAACACTGAGGGAACGGTGCCTTTACACACGAAATGCTGAGGGACCTCGGCGTCTCTAACACACAAAATGCAGAGGGAACTAAGCGTCTCTAACACACAAAATACTGAGGGAACTCGGCGTCTCTAACACACAAAATGCAGAGGGAACTAAGCGTCTCTAACACACAAAATACTGAGGGAACTTGACGACTCTAACACACAAAATGCAGAGGGAACTAAGCGTCTCTAACACACAAAATACTGAGGGAACTCGGCGTCTCTAAAACACAAAATGCAGAGGGAACACCGCGCCTCTAACACACAAAATACTGAGGGAACTCGGCGTCTTACACACACAAAATTCTGAGGGAACTCGGCGTCTTACACACACAAAATTCTGAGGGAAATTGGCCTCTCTAACACACAAAATGCTGAGGGAACTCGGCGTCTCTAAGACTCAAAATCTTGAGGGAACTCGGCATCTGTAACACACAAAATTCAGAGGGAACTCTGCGCCTCTAACACACAAAATACTGAGGGAACTAAGCGTCTCTAACACACAAAATACTGAGGGAACTTGACGACTCTAACACACAAAATGCAGAGGGAACTAAGCGTCTCTAACACACAAAATACTGAGGGAACTCGGCGTCTCTAAAACACAAAATGCAGAGGGAACACCGCGCCTCTAACACACAAAATACTGAGGGAACTCGGCGTCTTACACACACAAAATTCTGAGGGAAATTGGCCTCTCTAACACACAAAATGCTGAGGGAACTCGGCGTCTCTAAGCCGCAAAATCTTGAGGGAACTCGGCATCTGTAACACACAAAATTCAGAGGGAACTCTGCGCCTCTAACACACAAAATACTGAGGGAACTCGGCGTCTCTAACACACAAAATGCTCAGGGAACTCGGCGTCTCTGACACACAAAATGCAGAGGGAACTCGGAGTCTCTAACACACAAAATGCTGAGGGAACTGGGCATCTCTAACACACAAAATACTGAGGGAACTCAGCGTCTCTAACACACAAAATACTGAGGGAACTCGGCGTCTCTAACACACAAAATGCTGAGGGAACTCGGCGTCTCTAACACACAAAATACTGAGGGAACTCAGCGTCTTACACACACAAAATTCTGTTGGAAATTGGCCTCTCTAACACACAAAATGCTGAGGGAACTCGGCGTCTCTAATACTCATAATGTTGAGGGAACTCGGCATCTGTAACACACAAAATTCAGAGGGAACTCTGCGCCTCTAACACACAAAATACTGAGGGGACTCGGCGTCTCTAACACACAAAATGCTGAGGGAACTCGGCGTCTCTAAGACTCAAAATGTTGAGGGAACTCGGCACCTGTAACACACAAAATTCAGAGGGAACTCGGCGTCTCTAACACACAAAATACTGAGGGAACTCGGCGTCTTACACACACAAAATTCTGAGGGAAATTGGCCTCTCTAACACACAAAATGCTGAGGGAACTCGGCGTCTCTAAGACTCAAAATCTTGAGGGAACTCGGCATCTGTAACACACAAAATTCAGAGGGAACTCTGCGCCTCTAACACACAAAATACTGAGGGAACTCGGCGTCTCTAACACACAAAATGCTCAGGGAACTCGGCGTCTCTGACACACAAAATGCAGAGGGAACTCGGTGTCTCTAACACACAAAATGCTGAGGGAACTGGGCGTCTCTAACACACAAAATACTGAGGGAACTTGGCGTCTCTAACACACAAAATGCTGAGGGAACTCGGCGTCTCTAACACACAAAATACTGAGAGAACTCAGCGTCTCTAACACACAAAATACTGAGGGAATTCGGCGGCTCTAACACACAAAATACTGAGGGAACGGCGCCTTAACACACAAAATACTGAGGGAACTCAGCATCTCTAACACACAAAATGCTGAGGGAACTTGGCCTGTCTAACACGCAAAATGCGGAGGGAACTCGGCGTCTCTAACAAGCAAAATGTTGAGGGAACTCGGCGTCTGTAACACACAAAATACTGAGGGAACTCGGCTTCTCTAACACATAAAACACTGAGGGAACGGTGCCTTTACACACGAAATGCTGAGGGACCTCGGCGTCTCTAACACACAAAATGCAGAGGGAACTAAGCGTCTCTAACACACAAAATACTGAGGGAACTCGGCGTCTCTAACACACAAAATGCAGAGGGAACTAAGCGTCTCTAACACACAAAATACTGAGGGAACTTGACGACTCTAACACACAAAATGCAGAGGGAACTAAGCGTCTCTAACACACAAAATACTGAGGGAACTCGGCGTCTCTAAAACACAAAATGCAGAGGGAACACCGCGCCTCTAACACACAAAATACTGAGGGAACTCGGCGTCTTACACACACAAAATTCTGAGGGAACTCGGCGTCTTACACACACAAAATTCTGAGGGAAATTGGCCTCTCTAACACACAAAATGCTGAGGGAACTCGGCGTCTCTAAGACTCAAAATCTTGAGGGAACTCGGCATCTGTAACACACAAAATTCAGAGGGAACTCTGCGCCTCTAACACACAAAATACTGAGGGAACTCGGCGTCTCTAACACACAAAATGCTCAGGGAACTCGGCGTCTCTGACACACAAAATGCAGAGGGAACTCGGTGTCTCTAACACACAAAATGCTGAGGGAACTGGGCGACTCTAACACACAAAATACTGAGGGAACTCGGCGTCTCTAACACACAAAATGCTGAGGGAACTCGGCGTCTCTAACACACAAAATACTGTCTCTAACACACAAAATACTGAGAGAACTCAGCGTCTCTAACACACAAAATACTGAGGGAACTCGGCGTCTGTAACACACAAAATACTGAGGGAACTCGGCTTCTCTAACACATAAAACACTGAGGGAACGGTGCCTTAACACACGAAATGCTGAGGGACCTCGGCGTCTCTAACACACAAAATGCAGAGGGAACTAAGCGTCTCTAACACACAAAATACTGAGGGAACTCGGCGTCTCTAACACACAAAATGCAGAGGGAACTAAGCGTCTCTAACACACAAAATACTGAGGGAACTAGACGACTCTAACACACAAAATGCAGAGGGAACTAAGCGTCTCTAACACACAAAATACTGAGGGAACTCGGCGTCTCTAAAACACAAAATGCAGAGGGAACACCGCGCCTCTAACACACAAAATACTGAGGGAACTCGGCGTCTTACACACACAAAATTCTGATGGAAATTGGCCTCTCTAACACACAAAATGCTGAGGGAACTCGGCGTCTCTAAGCCGCAAAATCTTGAGGGAACTCGGCATCTGTAACACACAAAATTCAGAGGGAACTCTGCGCCTCTAACACACAAAATACTGAGGGAACTCGGCGTCTCTAACACACAAAATGCTCAGGGAACTCGGCGTCTCTGACACACAAAATGCAGAGGGAACTCGGAGTCTCTAACACACAAAATGCTGAGGGAACTGGGCATCTCTAACACACAAAATACTGAGGGAACTCAGCATCTCTAACACACAAAATACTGAGGGAACTCAGCATCTCTAACACACAAAATACTGAGGGAACTCGGCGTCTCTAACACACAAAATGCTCAGGGAACTCGGCGTCTCTAACACACAAAATGCTGAGGGAACTCGGCGTCTCTAACACACAAAATACTGTCTCTAACACACAAAATACTGAGAGAACTCAGCGTCTCTAACACACAAAATACTGAGGGAACTCGGCGGCTCTAACACACAAAATACTGAGGGAACGCGGCGTCTCTAACACACAAAATACTGAGGGAAGGGTGCCTTAACACACGAAATGCTGAGGGAACTCGGCGTCTCTAACACACAAAATACAGATGGAACTCGGCGTCTCTAACACAAAGAATACTGAGGGAACTCGGCGTCTCTAACACACAAAATTCAGAGGGAACTCGGCGTCTCTAACACACAAACTACTGAGGGAATGGGCGTCTCTAACACACAAAATACTGAGGGAACTCGGCGTCTCTAACACGCAAAATACAGATAGAACTCGGGGTCTCTAACACACAAAATACTGAGGGAACTCGGCGTCTCTAACACACAAAATGCTGAGGGAACTGTGTGTCTCTAACAAACAAAATGCTGCGGAAACTCGGGATCTTAACACACACAATACTGAGGGAACGGCGTCTTAATACGGAAAATACTGAGGGAACTCGGCGTCTCTAACACACAAAATGCTGAGGGAACTCGGCGTCTCTAACACACAAACTACTGAGGGAATGGGCGTCTCTAACACACAAAATACTGAGGGAACTCGGCGTCTCTAACACACAAAATGCTGAGGGAACTCGGCGTCTCTAAGCCGCAAAATCTTGAGGGAACTCGGCATCTGTAACACACAAAATTCAGAGGGAACTCTGCTCCTCTAACACACAAAATACTGAGGGAACTCGGCGTCTCTAACACACAAAATGCTCAGGGAACTCGGCGTCTCTGACACACAAAATGCAGAGGGAACTCGGAGTCTCTAACACACAAAATGCTGAGGGAACTGGGCATCTCTAACACACAAAATACTGAGGGAACTCAGCGTCTCTAACACACAAAATACTGAGGGAACTCGGCGTCTCTAACACACAAAATGCTGAGGGAACTCGGCGTCTCTAACACACAAAATACTGAGGGAACTCAGCGTCTTACACACACAAAATTCTGTTGGAAATTGGCCTCTCTAACACACAAAATGCTGAGGGAACTCGGCGTCTCTAATACTCATAATGTTGAGGGAACTCGGCATCTGTAACACACAAAATTCAGAGGGAACTCTGCACCTCTAACACACAAAATACTGAGGGGACTCGGCGTCTCTAACACACAAAATGCTGAGGGAACTCGGCGTCTCTAAGACTCAAAATGTTGAGGGAACTCGGCACCTGTAACACACAAAATTCAGAGGGAACTCGGCGTCTCTAACACACAAAATACTGAGGGAACTCGGCGTCTTACACACACAAAATTCTGAGGGAAATTGGCCTCTCTAACACACAAAATGCTGAGGGAACTCGGCGTCTCTAAGACTCAAAATCTTGAGGGAACTCGGCATCTGTAACACACAAAATTCAGAGGGAACTCTGCGCCTCTAACACACAAAATACTGAGGGAACTCGGCGTCTCTAACACACAAAATGCTCAGGGAACTCGGCGTCTCTGACACACAAAATGCAGAGGGAACTCGGTGTCTCTAACACACAAAATGCTGAGGGAACTGGGCGTCTCTAACACACAAAATACTGAGGGAACTCGGCGTCTCTAACACACAAAATGCTGAGGGAACTCGGCGTCTCTAACACACAAAATACTGAGAGAACTCAGCGTCTCTAACACACAAAATACTGAGGGAATTCGGCGGCTCTAACACACAAAATACCGAGGGAACGGCGCCTTAACACACAAAATACTGAGGGAACTCAGCGTCTCTAACACACAAAATGCTGAGGGAACTTGGCCTGTCTAACACGCAAAATGCGGAGGGAACTCGGCGTCTCTAACAAACAAAATGTTGAGGGAACTCGGCGTCTGTAACACAGAAAATACTGAGGGAACTCGGCTTCTCTAACACATAAAACACTGAGGGAACGGTGCCTTAACACACGAAATGCTGAGGGACCTCGGCGTCTCTAACACACAAAATGCAGAGGGAACTAAGCGTCTCTAACACACAAAATACTGAGGGAACTCGGAGTCTCTAACACACAAAATGCAGAGGGAACTAAGCGTCTCTAACACACAAAATACTGAGGGAACTTGACGACTCTAACACACAAAATGCAGAGGGAACTAAGCGTCTCTAACACACAAAATACTGAGGGAACTCGGCGTCTCTAAAACACAAAATGCAGAGGGAACACCGCGCCTCTAACACACAAAATACTGAGGGAACTCGGCGTCTTACACACACAAAATTCTGAGGGAAATTGGCCTCTCTAACACACAAAATGCTGAGGGAACTCGGCGTCTCTAAGACTCAAAATCTTGAGGGAACTCGGCATCTGTAACACACAAAATTCAGAGGGAACTCAGCGCCTCTAACACACAAAATACTGAGGGAACTCGGCGTCTCTAACACACAAAATGCTCAGGGAACTCGGCGTCTCTGACACACAAAATGCAGAGGGAACTCGGTGACTCTAACACACAAAATGCTGAGGGAACTGGGCGTCTCTAACACACAAAATACTGAGGGAACTCGGCGTCTCTACCACACAAAATGCTGAGGGAACTCGGCTTCTCTAACACATAAAACACTGAGGGAACGGTGCCTTAACACACGAAATGCTGAGGGACCTCGGCGTCTCTAACACACAAAATGCAGAGGGAACTAAGCGTCTCTAACACGCAAAATACTGAGGGAACTCGGAGTCTCTAACACGCAAAATGCTGAGGGAACTAAGCGTCTCTAACACACAAAATACTGAGGGAACTTGGCGACTCTAACACACGAAATGCTGAGGGAACTCGGAGTCTCTACACACAAAATACTGAGGGAACTCGGCGTCTCTAACACACAAAATACAGAGGGAACTCGGCGTCTCTAACACAAAAAATACAGAGGGAACTCGGCGTCTCTAACACACAAAATGCTGAGGGAACTCGGCGTCTCTAACACACATAATACTGAGGGAATGGGCGTCTCTAACACACAAAATACTGAGGGAACTCGGCGTCTCTAACACGCAAAATACAGAGAGAACTCGGCGTCTCTAACACACAAAATACTGAGGGAACTCGGCGTCTCTAACACACAAAATGCTGCGGAAACTCGGCATCTTAACACACACAATACTGAGGGAACAGCGTCTTAACACACAAAATACTGAGGGAACTCGGCGTCTCTTACACACAAAATGCTGAGGGAACTTGGCCTGTCTAACATGCAAAATGCGGATGGAACTCGGCGTCTCTAACAAACAGAATGTTGAGGGAACTCGGCGTCTGTAACACACAAAATGCAGAGGGAACTCCGCGCATCTAACACACAAAATACTGAGGGAACTCGGCGTCTCTAACACTCAAAATACTGAGGGAACGGCGTCTTAACATACAAAATTCTGAGGGAACTTTGCCTCTCTAACACACAAAATGCTGAGGGAACTCGGCGTCTCTAACACTCAAAATGCTGAGGGAACTCGGCGTCTGTAACACACAAAATACTGAGGGAACGGCGTCTTAACACACAAAATACTGAGGGAACTCGGCGTCTCTAACACACAAAATGCTGAGGGAACTTGGCCTGTCTAACACACAAAATGCGGAGGGAACTCAGCGTCTGTAACACACAAAAAGCAGAGGGAACTCCGCGCCTCTAACACACAAAATACTGAGAGAAATCGGCGTCTCTAACACATAAAACACTGAGGGAACGGTGCCTTAACACAAGAAATGCTGAGGGAACTCGGCGTCTCTAACACACAAAATACAGAGGGAACTAAGCATCTCTAACACACAAAATACTGAGGGAACTCGGCGTCTCTAACAGACAAAATGCTGAGGAAACTCGGCGTCTCTAACACACAAAATTCTGAGGGAACTTTGCCACTCTAACACATAAAATGTTGAGGGAACTCGGCGTCCGTAACACACAAAATGCAGAGGGAACTCCACGCCTCTAACACACAAAATACTGAGGGAACTCGGCGTCTCTAAGACACAAAATACTGAGGGAACGGTGCCTTAACACACGAAATGCTGAGGGACCTCGGCGTCTCTAACACACAAAATGCAGAGGGAACTAAGCGTCTCTAACACACAAAATACTGAGGGAACTCGGCGTCTCTAACACACAAAATGCAGAGGGAACTAAGCGTCTCTAACACACAAAATACTGAGGGAACTTGACGACTCTAACACACAAAATGCAGAGGGAACTAAGCGTCTCTAACACACAAAATACTGAGGGAACTTGACGACTCTAACACACAAAATGCAGAGGGAACTAAGCGTCTCTAACACACAAAATACTGAGGGAACTCGGCGTCTCTAAAACACAAAATGCAGAGGGAACACCGCGCCTCTAACACACAAAATACTGAGGGAACTCGGCGTCTTGCACACACAAAATTCTGAGGGAAATTGGCCTCTCTAACACACAAAATGCTGAGGGAACTCGGCGTCTCTAAGCCGCAAAATCTTGAGGGAACTCGGCATCTGTAACACACAAAATTCAGAGGGAACTCTGCGCCTCTAACACACAAAATACTGAGGGAACTCGGCGTCTCTAACACACAAAATGCTCAGGGAACTCGGCGTCTCTGACACACAAAATGCAGAGGGAACTCGGAGTCTCTAACACGCAAAATGCTGAGGGAACTAAGCGTCTCTAACACACAAAATACTGAGGGAACTTGGCGACTCTAACACACGAAATGCTGAGGGAACTCGGAGTCTCTACACACAAAATACTGAGGGAACTCGGCGTCTCTAACACACAAAATACAGAGGGAACTCGGTGTCTCTAACACAAAAAATACAGAGGGAACTCGGCGTCTCTAACACACAAAATGCTGAGGGAACTCGGCGTCTCTAACACACAAAATACTGAGGGAATGGGCGTCTCTAACACACAAAATACTGAGGGAACTCGGCGTCTCTAACACGCAAAATACAGAGAGAACTCGGCGTCTCTAACACACAAAATACTGAGGGAACTCGGCGTCTCTAACACACAAAATGCTGCGGAAACTCGGCATCTTAACACACACAATACTGAGGGAACAGCGTCTTAACACACAAAATACTGAGGGAACTCGGCGTCTCTTACACACAAAATGCTGAGGGAACTTGGCCTGTCTAACATGCAAAATGCGGACGGAACTCGGCGTCTCTAACAAACAGAATGTTGAGGGAACTCGGCGTCTGTAACACACAAAATGCAGAGGGAACTCCGCGCATCTAACACACAAAATACTGAGGGAACTCGGCGTCTCTAACACTCAAAATACTGAGGGAACGGCGTCTTAACATACAAAATTCTGAGGGAACTTTGCCTCTCTAACACACAAAATGCTGAGGGAACTCGGCGTCTCTAACACTCAAAATGCTGAGGGAACTCGGCGTCTGTAACACACAAAATACTGAGGGAACGGCGTCTTAACACACAAAATACTGAGGGAACTCGGCGTCTCTAACACACAAAATGCTGAGGGAACTTGGCCTGTCTAACACACAAAATGCGGAGGGAACTCAGCGTCTGTAACACACAAAAAGCAGAGGGAACTCCGCGCCTCTAACACACAAAATACTGAGAGAACTCGGCGTCTCTAACACATAAAACACTGAGGGAACGGTGCCTTAACACAAGAAATGCTGAGGGAACTCGGCGTCTCTAACACACAAAATACAGAGGGAACTAAGCATCTCTAACACACAAAATACTGAGGGAACTCGGCGTCTCTAACAGACAAAATGCTGAGGAAACTCGGCGTCTCTAACACACAAAATTCTGAGCGAACTTTGCCACTCTAACACATAAAATGTTGAGGGAACTCGGCGTCCGTAACACACAAAATGCAGCGGGAACTCCACGCCTCTAACACACAAAATACTGAGGGAACTCGGCGTCTCTAAGACACAAAATACTGAGGGAACGGTGCCTTAACACACGAAATGCTGAGGGACCTCGGCGTCTCTAACACACAAAATGCAGAGGGAACTAAGCGTCTCTAACACACAAAATACTGAGGGAACTCGGCGTCTCTAACACACAAAATGCAGAGGGAACTAAGCGTCTCTAACACACAAAATACTGAGGGAACTTGACGACTCTAACACACAAAATGCAGAGGGAACTAAGCGTCTCTAACACACAAAATACTGAGGGAACTCGGCGTCTCTAAAACACAAAATGCAGAGGGAACACCGCGCCTCTAACACACAAAATACTGAGGGAACTCGGCGTCTTACACACACAAAATTCAGAGGGAACTCTGCGCCTCTAACACACAAAATACTGAGGGAACTTGGCGACTCTAACACACGAAATGCTGAGGGAACTGGGAGTCTCTACACACAAAATACTGAGGGAACTCGGCGTCTCTAACACACAAAATACAGAGGGAACTCGGCGTCTCTAACACAAAAAATACAGAGGGAACTCGGCGTCTCTAACACACAAAATGCTGAGGGAACTCGGCGTCTCTAACACACAAAATACTGAGGGAATGGGCGTCTCTAACACACAAAATACTGAGGGAACTCGGCGTCTCTAACACGCAAAATACAGAGAGAACTCGGCGTCTCTAACACACAAAATACTGAGGGAACTCGGCGTCTCTAACACACAAAATGCTGCGGAAACTCGGCATCTTAACACACACAATACTGAGGGAACAGCGTCTTAACACACAAAATACTGAGGGAACTCGGCGTCTCTTACACACAAAATGCTGAGGGAACTTGGCCTGTCTAACACGCAAAATGCGGATGGAACTCGGCGTCTCTAACAAACAGAATGTTGAGGGAACTCGGCGTCTGTAACACACAAAATGCAGAGGGAACTCCGCGCATCTAACACACAAAATACTGAGGGAACTCGGCGTCTCTAACACTCAAAATACTGAGGGAACGGCGTCTTAACATACAAAATTCTGAGGGAACTTTGCCTCTCTAACACACAAAATGCTGAGGGAACTCGGCGTCTCTAACACTCAAAATGCTGAGGGAACTCGGCGTCTGTAACACACAAAATACTGAGGGAACGGCGTCTTAACACACAAAATACTGAGGGAACTCGGCGTCTCTAACACACAAAATGCTGAGGGAACTTGGCCTGTCTAACACACAAAATGCGGAGGGAACTCAGCGTCTGTAACACACAAAAAGCAGAGGGAACTCCGCGCCTCTAAAACACAAAATACTGAGAACACTCGGCGTCTCTAACACATAAAACACTGAGGGAACGGTGCCTTAACACACGAAATGCTGAGGGAACTCGGCGTCTCTAACACACAAAATACAGAGGGAACTAAGCATCTCTAACACACAAAATACTGAGGGAACTCGGCGTCTCTAACACACAAAATGCTGAGGAAACTCGGCGTCTCTAACACACAAAATTCTGAGGGAACTTTGCCACTCTAACACATAAAATGTTGAGGGAACTCGGCGTCCGTAACACACAAAATGCAGAGGGAACTCCACGCCTCTAACACACAAAATACTGAGGGAACTCGGCGTCTCTAAGACACAAAATACTGAGGGAACGGTGCCTTAACACACGAAAGGCTGAGGGAACTCGGCGTCTCTAACACACAAAATACTGAGGGACCTTGGTCTCTCTAACACACAAAATACTGAGGGAACTCGGCGTCTCTAACACACAAAATGCTCAGGGAACTCGGCGTCTCTGACACACAAAATGCAGAGGGAACTCGGTGTCTCTAACACACAAAATGCTGAGGGAACTGGGCGTCTCTAACACACAAAATACTGAGGGAACTCGGCGTCTCTAACACACAAAATGCTGAGGGATCTCGGCGTCTCTAACACACAAAATACTGTCTCTAACACACAAAATACTGAGAGAACTCAGCGTCTCTAACACACAAAATACTGAGGGAACTCGGCGGCTCTAACACACAAAATACTGAGGGAACGCGGCGTCTCTAACTCACAAAATACTGAGGGAACAGTGCCTTAACACACGAAATGCTGAGGGAACTCGGAGTCTCTAACACACAAAATACTGAGGGAACTCGGCGTCTCTAACACACAAAATACAGATGGAACTCGGCGTCTCTAACACAAAGAATACTGAGGGAACTCGGCGTCTCTAACACACAAAATGCTGAGGGAACTCGGCGTCTCTAACACACAAACTACTGAGGGAATGGGCGTCTCTAACACACAAAATACTGAGGGAACTCGGCGTCTCTAACACGCAAAATACAGATAGAACTCGGGGTCTCTAACACACAAAATACTGAGGGAACTCGGCGTCTCTAACACACAAAATGCTGAGGGAACTGTGTGTCTCTAACAAACAAAATGCTGCGGAAACTCGGCATCTTAACACACACAATACTGAGGGAACGGCGTCTTAATACGGAAAATACAGAGGGAACTCGGCGTCTCTAACACACTAAATACTGAGGGAACTCGGCGTCTCTAACACTCAAAATACTGAAGGAACTGCGTCTTAACACACAAAATACTGAGGGAACTCGGCGTCTCTAACACACAAAATACAGAGGGAACTCGGCGTCTTACAAACAAAATACTGAGGGAACTTGGCGTCTCTAACACACAAAATACTGAGGGAAGATGGCGTCTCTAACACACAAAATGCTCAGGGAACTCGGCGTCTCTAACACACAAAATACTGAGGGAACCTGGTCTCTCTAACACACAAAATACTGAGGGAACTTGGCCTCTCTAACACACAAAATGCTGAGGGAAATCGGCGTCTCTAAGACTCAAAATCTTGAGGGAACTCGGCATCTGTAACACACAAAATTCAGAGGGAACTCTGCGCCTCTAACACACAAAATACTGAGGGAACTCAGCGTCTCTAACACACAAAATCCTCAGGGAACTCGGCGTCTCTGACACACAAAATGCAGAGGGAACTCGGTGTCTCTAACACACAAAATGCTGAGGGAACTGGGCGTCTCTAACACACAAAATACTGAGGGAACTCGGCGTCTCTAACACACAAAATGCTGAGGGAACTGGGCGTCTCTGACACACAAAATGCAGAGGGAACTCGGTGTCTCTAACACACAAAATACTGAGGGAACTCGGTGTCTCTAACACACAAAATGCTGAGGGAACTGGGCGTCTCTGACACACAAAATGCAGAGGGAACTCGGTGTCTCTAACACACAAAATGCTGAGGGAACTCGGCGTCTCTAACACACAAAATACTGTCTCTAACACACAAAATACTGAGAGAACTCAGCGTCTCTAACACACAAAATACTGAGGGAATTCGGCGGCTTTAACACACAAAATACTGAGGGAACGGCGCCTTAACACACAAAATACTGAGGGAACTCAGCGTCTCTAACACACAAAATGCTGAGGGAACTTGGCCTGTCTAACACGCAAAATGCGGAGGGAACTCGGCGTCTCTAACAAACAAAATGTTGAGGGAACTCGGCGTCTGTAACACACAAAATACTGAGGGAACTCGGCTTCTCTAACACATAAAACACTGAGGGAACGGTGCCTTAACACACGAAATGCTGAGGGACCTCGGCGTCTCTAACACACAAAATGCAGAGGGAACTAAGCGTCTCTAACACACAAATTACTGAGGGAACTCGGCGTCTCTAACACACAAAATGCAGAGGGAACTATGCGTCTCTAACACACAAAATACTGAGGGAACTCGGCGTCTCTAAAACACAAAATGCAGAGGGAACACCACGCCTCTAACACACAAAATACTGAGGGAACTCGGCGTCTTACACGCACAAACTTCTGAGGGAAATTGGCCTCTCTAACACACAAACTGCTGAGGGAACTCGGCGTCTCTAAGCCGCAAAATCTTGAGGGAACTCGGCATCTGTAACACACAAAATTCAGAGGGAACTCTGCGCCTCTAACACACAAAATACTGAGGGAACTCGGCGTCTCTAACACACAAAATGCTCAGGGAACTCGGCGTCTCTGACACACAAAATGCAGAGGGAACTCGGAGTCTCTAACACAGAAAATGCTGAGGGAACTAAGCGTCTCTAACACACAAAATACTGAGGGAACTTGGCGACTCTAACACACGAAATGCTGAGGGAACTCGGAGTCTCTACACTCAAAATACTGAGGGAACTCGGCGTCTCTAACACACAAAATACAGAGGGAACTCGGCTTCTCTAACACATAAAACACTGAGGGAACGGTGCCTTAACACACGAAATGCTGAGGGACCTCGGCGTCTCTAACACACAAAATGCAGAGGGAACTAAGCGTCTCTAACACACAAATTACTGAGGGAACTCGGCGTCTCTAACACACAAAATGCAGAGGGAACTATGCGTCTCTAACACACAAAATACTGAGGGAACTCGGCGTCTCTAAAACACAAAATGCAGAGGGAACACCACGCCTCTAACACACAAAATACTGAGGGAACTCGGCGTCTTACACGCACAAACTTCTGAGGGAAATTGGCCTCTCTAACACACAAACTGCTGAGGGAACTCGGCGTCTCTAAGCCGCAAAATCTTGAGGGAACTCGGCATCTGTAACACACAAAATTCAGAGGGAACTCTGCGCCTCTAACACACAAAATACTGAGGGAACTCGGCGTCTCTAACACACAAAATGCTCAGGGAACTCGGCGTCTCTGACACACAAAATGCAGAGGGAACTCGGAGTCTCTAACACAGAAAATGCTGAGGGAACTAAGCGTCTCTAACACACAAAATACTGAGGGAACTTGGCGACTCTAACACACGAAATGCTGAGGGAACTCGGAGTCTCTACACTCAAAATACTGAGGGAACTCGGCGTCTCTAACACACAAAATACAGAGGGAACTCAGCGTCTCTAACACAAAAAATACAGAGGGAACTCGGCGTCTCTAACACACAAAATGCTGAGGGACCTCGGCGTCTCTAACACACAAAATACTGAGGGAATGGGCGTCTCTAACACACAAAATGCTGAGGGAACTCGGCGTCTCTAACACACAAAATACAGAGAGAACTCGGCGTCTCTAACACACAAAATACTGAGGGAACTCGGCGGCTCTAACACACAAAATACTGAGGGAATGCGGCGTCTCTAACACACAAAATACTGAGGGAACGGTGCCTTAACACACGAAATGCTGAGGGAACTCCGAGTCTCTAACACACAAAATACTGAGGGAACTCGGCGTCTCTAACACACGAAATACAGAGGGAACTCGGCGTCTCTAACACAAAGAATACTGAGGGAACTCGGCGTCTCTAACACACAAAATGCTGAGGGAACGGCGTCTTAATACGCAAAATACTGAGGGAACTCGGCGTCTCTAACACACTAAATACTGAGGGAACTCGGCGTCTCTAACACTCAAAATACTGATGGAACGGCGTCTTAACACACAAAATACTGAGGGAACTCGGCGTCTCTAACACACAAAATGCTCAGGGAACTCGGCGTCTCTGACACACAAAATGCAGAGGGAACTCGGAGTCTCTAACACAGAAAATGCTGAGGGAACTAAGCGTCTCTAACACACAAAATACTGAGGGAACTTGGCGACTCTAACACACGAAATGCTGAGGGAACTCGGAGTCTCTACACTCAAAATACTGAGGGAACTCGGCGTCTCTAACACACAAAATACAGAGGGAACTCAGCGTCTCTAACACAAAAAATACAGAGGGAACTCGGCGTCTCTAACACACAAAATGCTGAGGGACCTCGGCGTCTCTAACACACAAAATACTGAGGGAATGGGCGTCTCTAACACACAAAATGCTGAGGGAACTCGGCGTCTCTAACACACAAAATACAGAGAGAACTCGGCGTCTCTAACACACAAAATACTGAGGGAACTCGGCGGCTCTAACACACAAAATACTGAGGGAATGCGGCGTCTCTAACACACAAAATACTGAGGGAACGGTGCCTTAACACACGAAATGCTGAGGGAACTCCGAGTCTCTAACACACAAAATACTGAGGGAACTCGGCGTCTCTAACACACGAAATACAGAGGGAACTCGGCGTCTCTAACACAAAGAATACTGAGGGAACTCGGCGTCTCTAACACACAAAATGCTGAGGGAACGGCGTCTTAATACGCAAAATACTGAGGGAACTCGGCGTCTCTAACACACTAAATACTGAGGGAACTCGGCGTCTCTAACACTCAAAATACTGAAGGAACGGCATCTTAACACACAAAATACTGAGGGAACTCGGCGTCTCTAACACACAAAATACAGAGGGAACTCGGCGTCTTACAAACAAAATACTGAGGGAACTTGGCGTCTCTAACACACAAAATACTGAGGGAACATGGCGTCTCTAACACACAAAATGCTCAGGGAACTCGGCGTCTCTAACACACAAAATACTGAGGGAACCTGGTCTCTCTAACACACAAAATACTGAGGGAACTTGGCCTCTCTAACACACAAAATACTGTGGGAACTCGGCGTCTCTAACACACAAAATACTGAGGGAACTCGGCGTCTCTAACACACAAAATGCTCAGGGAACTCGGCGTCTCTGACACACAAAATGCAGAGGGAACTCGGTGTCTCTAACACACAAAATGCTGAGGGAACTGGGCGTCTCTAACACACGAAATGCTGAGGGAACTCGGCGTCTCTAACACACAAAATACTGAGACAACTCGGCGTCTCTAAAACACAAAATGCAGAGGGAACACCGCGCCTCTAACACACAAAATACTGAGGGAACTCGGCGTCTCTAACACACAAAATACTGAGGGAACTCGGCGTCTTACACACACAAAATTCTGAGGGAAATTGGCCTCTCTAACACACAAAATGCTGAGGGAACTCGGCGTCTCTAAGACTCAAAATCTTGAGGGAACTCGGCATCTGTAACACACAAAATTCAGAGGGAACTCTGCGCCTCTAACACACAAAATACTGAGGGAACTCGGTGTCTCTAACACACAAAATGCTCAGGGAACTCGGCGTCTCTGACACACAAAATGCAGAGGGAACTCGGTGTCTCTAACACACAAAATGCTGAGGGAACTCGGCGTCTCTAACACACAAAATACTGAGGGAACTCGGCGTCTTACACACACAAAATTCTGAGGGAAATTGGCCTCTCTAACACACAAAATGCTGAGGGAACTCGGCGTCTCTAAGACTCAAAATCTTGAGGGAACTCGGCATCTGTAACACACAAAATTCAGAGGGAACTCTGCGCCTCTAACACACAAAATACTGAGGGAACTCGGTGTCTCTAACACACAAAGTGCTCAGGGAACTTGGCCTGTCTAACACGCAAAATGCGGAGGGAACTCGGCGTCTCTAACAAACAAAATGTTGAGGGAACTCGGCGTCTGTAACACACAAAATGCAGAGGGAACTCGGCTTCTCTAACACATAAAACACTGAGGGAACGGTGCCTTAACACACGAAATGCTCAGGGACCTCGGCGTCTCTAACACACAAAATGCAGAGGGAACTCGGCGTCTCTAACACGCAAAATACTGAGAGAACTCGGGGTCTCTAACACACAAAATACTGAGGGAACTCGGCGTCTCTAACACACAAAATGCTGAGGGAACTGGGTGTCTCTAACAAACAAAATGCTGCGGAAACTCGGCATCTTAACACACACAATACTGAGGGAACGGCGTCTTAATACGGAAAATACTGAGGGAACTCGGCGTCTCTAACACACTAAATACTGAGGGAACTCGGCGTCTCTAACACTCAAAATACTGAAGGAACGGCGTCTTAACACACAAAGTACTGAGGGAACTCGGCGTCTTTAACACACAAAATACAGAGGGAACTCGGCGTCTTACAAACAAAATACTGAGGGAACTTGGCGTCTCTAACACACAAAATACTGAGGGAACATGGCGTCTCTAACACACAAAATGCTCAGGGAACTCGGCGTCTCTAACACACAAAATACTGAGGGAACCTGGTCTCTCTAACACACAAAATACTGAGGGAACTTGGCCTCTCTAACACACAAAATACTGTGGGAACTCGGCGTCTCTAACACACAAAATGCTGAGGGAACTGGGCGTCTCTAAGACACGAAATGCTGAGGGAACTCGGCGTCTCTAACACACAAAATACTGAGGGAACTCGGTGTCTCTAACACACAAAGTGCTCAGGGAACTTGGCCTGTCTAACACGCAAAATGCGGAGGGAACTCGGCGTCTCTAACAAACAAAATGTTGAGGGAACTCGGCGTCTGTAACACACAAAATGCAGAGGGAACTCGGCTTCTCTAACACATAAAACACTGAGGGAACGGTGCCTTAACACACGAAATGCTGAGGGACCTCGGCGTCTCTAACACACAAAATGCAGAGGGAACTCGGCGTCTCTAACACGCAAAATACTGAGAGAACTCGGGGTCTCTAACACACAAAATACTGAGGGAACTCGGCGTCTCTAACACACAAAATGCTGAGGGAACTGGGTGTCTCTAACAAACAAAATGCTGCGGAAACTCGGCATCTTAACACACACAATACTGAGGGAACGGCGTCTTAATACGGAAAATACTGAGGGAACTCGGCGTCTCTAACACACTAAATACTGAGGGAACTCGGCGTCTCTAACACTCAAAATACTGAAGGAACGGCGTCTTAACACACAAAGTACTGAGAGAACTCGGCGTCTCTAACACACAAAATACAGAGGGAACTCGGCGTCTTACAAACAAAATACTGAGGGAACTTGGCGTCTCTAACACACAAAATACTGAGGGAACATGGCGTCTCTAACACACAAAATGCTCAGGGAACTCGGCGTCTCTAACACACAAAATACTGAGGGAACTCGGCGTCTTACACACACAAAATTCTGAGGGAAATTGGCCTCTCTAACACACAAAATGCTGAGGGAACTCGGCGTCTCTAAGACTCAAAATCTTGAGGGAACTCGGCATCTGTAACACACAAAATTCAGAGTGAACTCTGCGCCTCTAACACACAAAATACTGAGGGAACTCGGCGTCTCTAACACACAAAATCCTCAGGGAACTCGGCGTCTCTGACACACAAAATGCAGAGGGAACTCGGTGTCTCTAACACACAAAATGCTGAGGGAACTGGGCGTCTCTAACACACAAAATACTGAGGGAACTCGGCGTCTCTAACACACAAAATGCTGAGGGAACTGGGCGTCTCTGACACACAAAATGCAGAGGGAAGTCGGTGTTTCTAACACACAAAATACTGAGGGAACTCGGTGTCTCTAACACACAAAATGCTGAGGGAACTGGGCGTCTCTGACACACAAAATGCAGAGGGAACTCGGTGTCTCTAACACACAAAATGCTGAGGGAACTCGGCGTCTCTAACACACAAAATACTGTCTCTAACACACAAAATACTGAGAGAACTCAGCGTCTCTAACACACAAAATACTGAGGGAATTCGGCGGCTTTAACACACAAAATACTGAGGGAACGGCGCCTTAACACACAAAATACTGAGGGAACTCAGCGTCTCTAACACACAAAATGCTGAGGGAACTTGGCCTGTCTAACACGCAAAATGCGGAGGGAACTCGGCGTCTCTAACAAACAAAATGTTGAGGGAACTCGGCGTCTGTAACACACAAAATACTGAGGGAACTCGGCTTCTCTAACACATAAAACACTGAGGGAACGGTGCCTTAACACACGAAATGTTGAGGGACCTCGGCGTCTCTAACACACAAAATGCAGAGGGAACTAAGCGTCTCTAACACACAAATTACTGAGGGAACTCGGCGTCTCTAACACACAAAATGCAGAGGGAACTATGCGTCTCTAACACACAAAATAGTGAGGGAACTTGACGACTCTAACACACAAAATGCAGAGGGAACTAAGCGTCTCTAACACACAAAATACTGAGGGAACTCGGCGTCTCTAAAACACAAAATGCAGAGGGAACACCACGCCTCTAACACACAAAATACTGAGGGAACTCGGCGTCTTACACGCACAAACTTCTGAGGGAAATTGGCCTCTCTAACACACAAAATGCTGAGGGAACTCGGCGTCTCTAAGCCGCAAAATCTTGAGGGAAGTCGGCATCTGTAACACGCAAAATTCAGAGGGAACTCTGCGCCTCTAACACACAAAATACTGAGGGAACTCGGCGTCTCTAACACACAAAATGCTCAGGGAACTCGGCGTCTCTGACACACAAAATGCAGAGGGAACTCGGAGTCTCTAACACACAAAATGCTGAGGGAACTATGCGTCTCTAACACACAAAATACTGAGGGAACTTGGCGACTCTAACACACGAAATGCTGAGGGAACTCGGAGTCTCTACACACAAAATACTGAGGGAACTCGGCGTCTCTAACACACAAAATACAGAGGGAACTCAGCGTCTCTAACACAAAAAATACAGAGGGAACTCGGCGTCTCTAACACACAAAATGCTGAGGGAACTCGGCGTCTCTAACACACAAAATACTGAGGGAATGGGCGTCTCTAACACACAAAATGCTGAGGGAACTCGGCGTCTCTAACACACAAAATACAGAGAGAACTCGGCGTCTCTAACACATAAAACACTGAGGGAACGGTGCCTTAACACACGAAATGTTGAGGGACCTCGGCGTCTCTAACACACAAAATGCAGAGGGAACTAAGCGTCTCTAACACACAAATTACTGAGGGAACTCGGCGTCTCTAACACACAAAATGCAGAGGGAACTATGCGTCTCTAACACACAAAATAGTGAGGGAACTTGACGACTCTAACACACAAAATGCAGAGGGAACTAAGCGTCTCTAACACACAAAATACTGAGGGAACTCGGCGTCTCTAAAACACAAAATGCAGAGGGAACACCACGCCTCTAACACACAAAATACTGAGGGAACTCGGCGTCTTACACGCACAAACTTCTGAGGGAAATTGGCCTCTCTAACACACAAAATGCTGAGGGAACTCGGCGTCTCTAAGCCGCAAAATCTTGAGGGAAGTCGGCATCTGTAACACGCAAAATTCAGAGGGAACTCTGCGCCTCTAACACACAAAATACTGAGGGAACTCGGCGTCTCTAACACACAAAATGCTCAGGGAACTCGGCGTCTCTGACACACAAAATGCAGAGGGAACTCGGAGTCTCTAACACACAAAATGCTGAGGGAACTATGCGTCTCTAACACACAAAATACTGAGGGAACTTGGCGACTCTAACACACGAAATGCTGAGGGAACTCGGAGTCTCTACACACAAAATACTGAGGGAACTCGGCGTCTCTAACACACAAAATACAGAGGGAACTCAGCGTCTCTAACACAAAAAATACAGAGGGAACTCGGCGTCTCTAACACACAAAATGCTGAGGGAACTCGGCGTCTCTAACACACAAAATACTGAGGGAATGGGCGTCTCTAACACACAAAATGCTGAGGGAACTCGGCGTCTCTAACACACAAAATACAGAGAGAACTCGGCGTCTCTAACACACAAAATACTGAGGGAACTCGGCGGCTCTAACACACAAAATACTGAGGGAATGCGGTGTCTCTAACACTCAAAATACTGAGGGAACGGTGCCTTAACACACGAAATGCTGAGGGAACTCCGAGTCTCTAACACACAAAATACTGAGGGAACTCGGCGTCTCTAACACACAAAATGCTGAGGGAACTCGGCGTCTCTAACACACAAAATACTGTCTCTAACACACAAAATACTGAGAGAACTCAGCGTCTCTAACACACAAAATACTGAGGGAATTCGGCGGCTCTAACACACAAAATACTGAGGGAATTCGGCGGCTCTAACACACAAAATACTGAGGGAACGGCGTCTTAACACACAAAATACTGAGGGAACTCAGTGTCTCTAACACACAAAATGCTGAGGGAACTTGGCCTGTCTAACACGCAAAATGCGGAGGGAACTCGGCGTCTCTAACAAACAAAATGTTGAGGGAACTCGGCGTCTGTAACACACAAAATGCAGAGGGAACTCGGCTTCTCTAACACATAAAACACTGAGGGAACGGTGCCTTAACACACGAAATGCTGAGGGACCTCGGCGTCTCTAACACACAAAATGCAGAGGGAACTCGGCGTCTCTAACACGCAAAATACTGAGAGAACTCGGGGTCTCTAACACACAAAATACTGAGGGAACTCGGCGTCTCTAACACACAAAATGCTGAGGGAACTGGGTGTCTCTAACAAACAAAATGCTGCGGAAACTCGGCATCTTAACACACACAATACTGAGGGAACGGCGTCTTAATACGGAAAATACTGAGGGAACTCGGCGTCTCTAACACACTAAATACTGAGGGAACTCGGCGTCTCTAACACTCAAAATGCTGAGGGAACTGGGCGTCTCTAACACACAAAATACTGAGGGAACTCGGCGTCTCTAACACACAAAATGCTGAGGGAACTCGGCGTCTCTAACACACAAAATACTGTCTCTAACACACAAAATACTGAGAGAACTCAGCGTCTCTAACACACAAAATACTGAGGGAACTCGGCGGCTCTAACACACAAAATACTGAGGGAACGCGGCGTCTCTAACACACAAAATATTGAGGGAACGGTGCCTTAACAGACGAAATGCTGAGGGAACTCGGAGTCTCTAACACACAAAATACTGAGGGAACTCGGCGTCTCTAACACACAAAATACAGATGGAACTCGGCGTCTCTAACACAAAGAATACTGAGGGAACTCGGCGTCTCTAACACACAAAATGCTGAGGGAACTCGGCGTCTCTAACACACAATCTACTGAGGGAATGGGCGTCTCTAACACACAAAATACTGAGGGAACTCGGCGTCTCTAACACGCAAAATACAGGGAGAACTCGGGGTCTCTAACACACAAAATACTGAGGGAACTCGGCGTCTCTAACACACAAAATGCTGAGGGAACTGGGTGTCTCTAACAAACAAAATGCTGCGGAAACTCGGCATCTTAACACACGCAATACTGAGGGAACGGCGTCTTAATACTGAAAATACTGAGGGAACTCGGCGTCTCTAACACACAAAATGCTCAGGGAACTCGGCGTCTCTGACACACAAAATGCAGAGGGAACTCGGTGTCTCTAACACACAAAATGCTGAGGGAACTGGGCGTCTCTAACACACGAAATGCTGAGGGAACTCGGCGTCTCTAACACACAAAATACTGAGAGAACTCGGCGTCTCTAAAACACAAAATGCAGAGGGAACACCGCGCCTCTAACACACAAAATACTGAGGGAACTCGGCGTCTCTAACACACAAAATACTGAGGGAACTCAGCGTCTTACACACACAAAATTCTGAGGGAAATTGGCCTCTCTAACACACAAAATGCTGAGGGAACTCGGCGTCTCTAAGACTCAAAATCTTGAGGGAACTCGGCATCTGTAACACACAAAATTCAGAGGGAACTCTGCGCCTCTAAAACACAAAATACTGAGGGAACTCGGTGTCTATAACACACAAAATGCTCAGGGAACTCGGCGTCTCTGACACACAAAATGCAGAGGGAACTCGGTGTCTCTAACACACAAAATGCTGAGGGAACTGGGCGTCTCTAACACACAAAATACTGAGGGAACTCAGCGTCTCTAACACACAAAATGCTGAGGGAACTCGGCGTCTCTAACACACAAAATACTGTCTCTAACACACAAAATACTGAGAGAACTCAGCGTCTCTAACACACAAAATACTGAGGGAATTCGGCGGCTCTAACACACAAAATACTGAGGGAATTCGGCGGCTCTAACACACAAAATACTGAGGGAACGGCGTCTTAACACACAAAATACTGAGGGAACTCAGTGTCTCTAACACACAAAATGCTGAGGGAACTTGGCCTGTCTAACACGCAAAATGCGGAGGGAACTCGGCGTCTCTAACAAACAAAATGTTGAGGGAACTCGGCGTCTGTAACACACAAAATGCAGAGGGAACTCGGCTTCTCCAACACATAAAACACTGAGGGAACGGTGCCTTAACACACGAAATGCTGAGGGACCTCGGCGTCTCTAACACACAAAATGCAGAGGGAACTCGGCGTCTCTAACACGCAAAATACTGAGAGAACTCGGGGTCTCTAACACACAAAATACTGAGGGAACTCGGCGTCTCTAACACACAAAATGCTGAGGGAACTGGGTGTCTCTAACAAACAAAATGCTGCGGAAACTCGGCATCTTAACACACACAATACTGAGGGAACGGCGTCTTAATACGGAAAATACTGAGGGAACTCGGCGTCTCTAACACACTAAATACTGAGGGAACTCGGCGTCTCTAACACTCAAAATGCTGAGGGAACTGGGCGTCTCTAACACACAAAATACTGAGGGAACTCGGCGTCTCTAACACACAAAATGCTGAGGGAACTCGGCGTCTCTAACACACAAAATACTGTCTCTAACACACAAAATACTGAGAGAACTCAGCGTCTCTAACACACAAAATACTGAGGGAACTCGGCGGCTCTAACACACAAAATACTGAGGGAACGCGGCGTCTCTAACACACAAAATACTGAGGGAACGGTGCCTTAACACACGAAATGCTGAGGGAACTCGGAGTCTCTAACACACAAAATACTGAGGGAACTCGGCGTCTCTAACACACAAAATACAGATGGAACTCGGCGTCTCTAACACAAAGAATACTGAGGGAACTCGGCGTCTCTAACACACAAAATGCTGAGGGAACTCGGCGTCTCTAACACACAATCTACTGAGGGAATGGGCGTCTCTAACACACAAAATACTGAGGGAACTCGGCGTCTCTAACACGCAAAATACAGGGAGAACTCGGGGTCTCTAACACACAAAATACTGAGGGAACTCGGCGTCTCTAACACACAAAATGCTGAGGGAACTGGGTGTCTCTAACAAACAAAATGCTGCGGAAACTCGGCATCTTAACACACACAATACTGAGGGAACTGGGCGTCTCTAACACACAAAATACTGAGGGAACTCGGCGTCTCTAACACACAAAATGCTGAGGGAACTCGGCGTCTCTAACACACAAAATACTGTCTCTAACACACAAAATACTGAGAGAACTCAGCGTCTCTAACACACAAAATACTGAGGGAATTCGGCGGCTCTAACACACAAAATACTGAGGGAATTCGGCGGCTCTAACACACAAAATACTGAGGGAACGGCGTCTTAACACACAAAATACTGAGGGAACTCAGTGTCTCTAACACACAAAATGCTGAGGGAACTTGGCCTGTCTAACACGCAAAATGCGGAGGGAACTCGGCGTCTCTAACAAACAAAATGTTGAGGGAACTCGGCGTCTGTAACACACAAAATGCAGAGGGAACTCGGCTTCTCTAACACATAAAACACTGAGGGAACGGTGCCTTAACACACGAAATGCTGAGGGACCTCGGCGTCTCTAACACACAAAATGCAGAGGGAACTCGGCGTCTCTAACACGCAAAATACTGAGAGAACTCGGGGTCTCTAACACACAAAATACTGAGGGAACTCGGCGTCTCTAACACACAAAATGCTGAGGGAACTGGGTGTCTCTAACAAACAAAATGCTGCGGAAACTCGGCATCTTAACACACACAATACTGAGGGAACGGCGTCTTAATACGGAAAATACTGAGGGAACTCGGCGTCTCTAACACACTAAATACTGAGGGAACTCGGCGTCTCTAACACTCAAAATGCTGAGGGAACTGGGCGTCTCTAACACACAAAATACTGAGGGAACTCGGCGTCTCTAACACACAAAATGCTGAGGGAACTCGGCGTCTCTAACACACAAAATACTGTCTCTAACACACAAAATACTGAGAGAACTCAGCGTCTCTAACACACAAAATACTGAGGGAACTCGGCGGCTCTAACACACAAAATACTGAGGGAACGCGGCGTCTCTAACACACAAAATATTGAGGGAACGGTGCCTTAACAGACGAAATGCTGAGGGAACTCGGAGTCTCTAACACACAAAATACTGAGGGAACTCGGCGTCTCTAACACACAAAATACAGATGGAACTCGGCGTCTCTAACACAAAGAATACTGAGGGAACTCGGCGTCTCTAACACACAAAATGCTGAGGGAACTCGGCGTCTCTAACACACAATCTACTGAGGGAATGGGCGTCTCTAACACACAAAATACTGAGGGAACTCGGCGTCTCTAACACGCAAAATACAGGGAGAACTCGGGGTCTCTAACACACAAAATACTGAGGGAACTCGGCGTCTCTAACACACAAAATGCTGAGGGAACTGGGTGTCTCTAACAAACAAAATGCTGCGGAAACTCGGCATCTTAACACACACAATACTGAGGGAACGGCGTCTTAATACTGAAAATACTGAGGGAACTCGGCGTCTCTAACACACAAAATGCTCAGGGAACTCGGCGTCTCTGACACACAAAATGCAGAGGGAACTCGGTGTCTCTAACACACAAAATGCTGAGGGAACTGGGCGTCTCTAACACACGAAATGCTGAGGGAACTCGGCGTCTCTAACACACAAAATACTGAGAGAACTCGGCGTCTCTAAAACACAAAATGCAGAGGGAACACCGCGCCTCTAACACACAAAATACTGAGGGAACTCGGCGTCTCTAACACACAAAATACTGAGGGAACTCGGCGTCTTACACACACAAAATTCTGAGGGAAATTGGCCTCTCTAACACACAAAATGCTGAGGGAACTCGGCGTCTCTAAGACTCAAAATCTTGAGGGAACTCGGCATCTGTAACACACAAAATTCAGAGGGAACTCTGCGCCTCTAAAACACAAAATACTGAGGGAACTCGGTGTCTATAACACACAAAATGCTCAGGGAACTCGGCGTCTCTGACACACAAAATGCAGAGGGAACTCGGTGTCTCTAACACACAAAATGCTGAGGGAACTGGGCGTCTCTAACACACAAAATACTGAGGGAACTCAGCGTCTCTAACACACAAAATGCTGAGGGAACTCGGCGTCTCTAACACACAAAATACTGTCTCTAACACACAAAATACTGAGAGAACTCAGCGTCTCTAACACACAAAATACTGAGGGAATTCGGCGGCTCTAACACACAAAATACTGAGGGAATTCGGCGGCTCTAACACACAAAATACTGAGGGAACGGCGTCTTAACACACAAAATACTGAGGGAACTCAGTGTCTCTAACACACAAAATGCTGAGGGAACTTGGCCTGTCTAACACGCAAAATGCGGAGGGAACTCGGCGTCTCTAACAAACAAAATGTTGAGGGAACTCGGCGTCTGTAACACACAAAATGCAGAGGGAACTCGGCTTCTCCAACACATAAAACACTGAGGGAACGGTGCCTTAACACACGAAATGCTGAGGGACCTCGGCGTCTCTAACACACAAAATGCAGAGGGAACTCGGCGTCTCTAACACGCAAAATACTGAGAGAACTCGGGGTCTCTAACACACAAAATACTGAGGGAACTCGGCGTCTCTAACACACAAAATGCTGAGGGAACTGGGTGTCTCTAACAAACAAAATGCTGCGGAAACTCGGCATCTTAACACACACAATACTGAGGGAACGGCGTCTTAATACGGAAAATACTGAGGGAACTCGGCGTCTCTAACACACTAAATACTGAGGGAACTCGGCGTCTCTAACACTCAAAATGCTGAGGGAACTGGGCGTCTCTAACACACAAAATACTGAGGGAACTCGGCGTCTCTAACACACAAAATGCTGAGGGAACTCGGCGTCTCTAACACACAAAATACTGTCTCTAACACACAAAATACTGAGAGAACTCAGCGTCTCTAACACACAAAATACTGAGGGAACTCGGCGGCTCTAACACACAAAATACTGAGGGAACGCGGCGTCTCTAACACACAAAATACTGAGGGAACGGTGCCTTAACACACGAAATGCTGAGGGAACTCGGAGTCTCTAACACACAAAATACTGAGGGAACTCGGCGTCTCTAACACACAAAATACAGATGGAACTCGGCGTCTCTAACACAAAGAATACTGAGGGAACTCGGCGTCTCTAACACACAAAATGCTGAGGGAACTCGGCGTCTCTAACACACAAACTACTGAGGGAATGGGCGTCTCTAACACACAAAATACTGAGGGAACTCGGCGTCTCTAACACGCAAAATACAGGGAGAACTCGGGGTCTCTAACACACAAAATACTGAGGGAACTCGGCGTCTCTAACACACAAAATGCTGAGGGAACTGGGTGTCTCTAACAAACAAAATGCTGCGGAAACTCGGCATCTTAACACACACAATACTGAGGGAACGGCGTCTTAATACTGAAAATACTGAGGGAACTCGGCGTCTCTAGCACACAAAATGCTGAGGGAACTCGGCGTCTCTAACACACAAACTACTGAGGGAATGGGCGACTCTAACACACAAAATACTGAGGGAACTCGGCGTCTCTAACACGCAAAATAGAGAGAGATCTCGGGGTCTCTAACACACAAAATACTGAGGGAACTCGGCGTCTCTAACACACAAAATGCTGAGGGAACTGGGTGTCTCTAACAAACA
Source organism: Hypanus sabinus (assembly GCF_030144855.1). Lineage (NCBI taxonomy): Eukaryota > Metazoa > Chordata > Chondrichthyes > Myliobatiformes > Dasyatidae > Hypanus > Hypanus sabinus. Next base: position 91,872,368 of record NC_082714.1, on the reverse strand, counting down.
AAATGCTGCGGAAACTCGGCATCTTAACACACACAATACTGAGGGAACGGCGTCTTAATACGGAAAATACTGAGGGAACTCGGCGTCTCTAACACACTAAATACTGAGGGAATTCGGCGTCTCTGACACTCAAACTACTGAAGGAACGGCGTCTTAACACACAAAATACTGAGGGAACTCGGTGTCTCTAACACACAAAATACAGAGGGAACTCGGCGTCTTACAAACAAAATACTGAGGGAACTTGGCGTCTCTAACACACAAAATACTGAGGGAACATGGCGTCTCTAACACACAAAATGCTCAGGGAACTCGGCGTCTCTAACACACAAAATACTGTGGGAACTCGGCGTCTCTAACACACAAAATACTGAGGGAACTAGGCGTCTCTAACACACAAAATGATGAGGGAACTGGGCGTCTCTAAGACACGAAATGCTGAGGGAACTCGGTGTCTCTAACACACAAAATACTGAGAGAACTCGGCGTCTCTAAAACACAAAATGCAGAGGGAAAACCGCGCCTCTAACACACAAAATACTGAGGGAACTCGGCGTCTCTAACACACAAAATACTGAGGGAACTCGGCGTCTCTAACACACAAAATGCTCAGGGAACTCGGCGTCTCTAAGCCGCAAAATCTTGAGGGAACTCGGCATCTGTAACACACAAAATTCAGAGGAAACTCTGCGCCTCTAACACACAAAATACTGAGGGAACTCGGCGTCTCTAACACACAGAATGCTCAGGGAACTCGGCGTCTCTGACACACAAAATGCAGAGGGAACTCGGAGTCTCTAACACACAAAATGCTGAGGGAACTAAGCGTCTCTAACACACAAAATACTGAGGGAACTTGGCGACTCTAACACACGAAATGCTGAGGGAACTCGGAGTCTCTACACACAAAATACTGAGGGAACTCGGCATCTCTAACACACAAAATACAGAGGGAACTCAGCGTCTCTAACACAAAAGATACAGAGGGAACTCGGAGTCTCTAACACACAAAATGCTGAGGGAACTCGGCGTCTCTAACACACAAAATACTGAGGGAATGGGCGTCTCTAACACACAAAATACTGAGGGAACTCGGCGTCTCTAACACACAAAATACAGAGAGAACTCGGCGTCTCTAACACACAAAATACTGAGGGAACTCGGCGTCTCTAACACACTAAATACTGAGGGAACGGTGCCTTAACACTCGAAATGCTGAGGGAACTCGGAGTCTCTAACACACAAAATACTGAGGGAACTCGGCGTCTCTAACACACAAAATACAGAGGGAACTCGGCGTCTCTAACACAAAGAATACTGAGGGAACTCGGCGTCTCTAACACACAAAATGCTCAGGGAACTCGGCGTCTCTGACACACAAAATGCAGAGGGAGCTCAGTGTCTCTAACACACAAAATGCAGAGGGAACTCGGCGTCTCTAACACACAAAATACTGAGAGAACTCAGCGTCTCTAAAACACAAAATACTGAGGGAACTCGGCGGCTCTAACACACAAAATACTGAGGGAACATGGCGTCTCTAACACACAAAATGCTCAGGGAACTCGGCGTCTCTAACACACAAAATACTGAGGGAACCTGGTCTCTCTAACACACAAAATACTGAGGGAACTTGGCCTCTCTAACACACAAAATACTGTGGGAACTCGGCATCTCTAACACACAAAATACTGAGTGAACTAGGCGTCTCTAACACACAAAATGCTGAGGGAACTGGGCGTCTCTAAGACACGAAATGCTGAGGGAACTCGGCGTCTCTAACACACAAAATACTGAGAGAACTCGGCGTCTCTAAAACACAAAATGCAGAGGGAACACCGCGCCTCTAACACACAAAATACTGAGGGAACTCGGCGTCTCTAACACACAAAATACTGAGGGAACTCGGCGTCTCTAACACACAAAATGCTCAGGGAACTCGGCGTCTCTCAGCCGCAAAATCTTGAGGGAACTCGGCATCTGTAACACACAAAATTCAGAGGGAACTCTGCGCCTCTAACACACAAAATACTGAGGGAACTCGGCGTCTCTAACACACAAAATGCTCAGGGAACTCTGCGTCTCTGACACACAAAATGCAGAGAGAACTCGGAGTCTCTAACACACAAAATGCTGAGGGAACTAAGCGTCTCTAACACACAAAATACTGAGGGAACTTGGCGACTCTAACACACGAAATGCTGAGGGAACTCGGAGTCTCTACACACAAAATACTGAGGGAACTCGGCATCTCTAACACACAAAATACAGAGGGAACTCAGCGTCTCTAACACAAAAAATACAGAGGGAACTCGGCGTCTCTAACACACAAAATGCTGAGGGAACTCGGCGTCTCTAACACACCAAATACTGAGGGAATGGGCGTCTCTAACACACAAAATACTGAGGGAACTCGGCGTCTCTAACACACAAAATACAGAGAGAACTCGGCGTCTCTAACACACAAAATACTGAGGGAACTCGGCGGCTCTAACACACAAAATACTGAGGGAACGCGGCGTCTTTAACACACAAAATACTGAGGGAACGGTGCCTTAACACACGAAATGCTGAGGGAACTCGGAGTCTCTAACACACAAAATACTGAGGGAACTCGGCGTCTCTAACACACAAAATACAGAGGGAACTCGGCGTCTCTAACACAAAGAATACTGAGGGAACTCGGCATCTCTAACACACAAAATGCTGAGGGAACGGCGTCTTATTACGCAAAATACTGAGGGAACTCGGCGTCACTAAAACACTAAATACTGAGGGAACTCGGCGTCTCTAACACTCAAAATACTGAAGGAACGGCGTCTTAACACACAAAATACTGAGGGAACTCGGCGTCTCTAACACACAAAATACAAAGGGAACTCGGCGTCTTACAAACAAAATACTGAGGGAACGTGGCGTCTCTAACACACAAAATACTGAGGGAACATGGCGACTCTAACACACGAAATGCTCAGGGAACTCGGAGTCTCTACACACAAAATACTGAGGGAACTCGGCATCTCTAACACACAAAATACAGAGGGAACTCAGCGTCTCTAACACAAAAGATACAGAGGGAACTCGGAGTCTCTAACACACAAAATGCTGAGGGAACTCGGCGTCTCTAACACACAAAATACTGAGGGAATGGGCGTCTCTAACACACAAAATACTGAGGGAACTCGGCGTCTCTAACACACAAAATACAGAGAGAACTCGGCGTCTCTAACACACAAAATACTGAGGGAACTCGGCGTCTCTAACACACTAAATACTGAGGGAACGGTGCCTTAACACTCGAAATGCTGAGGGAACTCGGAGTCTCTAACACACAAAATACTGAGGGAACTCGGCGTCTCTAACACACAAAATACAGAGGGAACTCGGCGTCTCTAACACAAAGAATACTGAGGGAACTCGGCGTCTCTAACACACAAAATGCTCAGGGAACTCGGCGTCTCTGACACACAAAATGCAGAGGGAGCTCAGTGTCTCTAACACACAAAATGCAGAGGGAACTCGGCGTCTCTAACACACAAAATACTGAGAGAACTCAGCGTCTCTAAAACACAAAATACTGAGGGAACTCGGCGGCTCTAACACACAAAATACTGAGGGAACATGGCGTCTCTAACACACAAAATGCTCAGGGAACTCGGCGTCTCTAACACACAAAATACTGAGGGAACCTGGTCTCTCTAACACACAAAATACTGAGGGAACTTGGCCTCTCTAACACACAAAATACTGTGGGAACTCGGCATCTCTAACACACAAAATACTGAGTGAACTAGGCGTCTCTAACACACAAAATGCTGAGGGAACTGGGCGTCTCTAAGACACGAAATGCTGAGGGAACTCGGCGTCTCTAACACACAAAATACTGAGAGAACTCGGCGTCTCTAAAACACAAAATGCAGAGGGAACACCGCGCCTCTAACACACAAAATACTGAGGGAACTCGGCGTCTCTAACACACAAAATACTGAGGGAACTCGGCGTCTCTAACACACAAAATGCTCAGGGAACTCGGCGTCTCTCAGCCGCAAAATCTTGAGGGAACTCGGCATCTGTAACACACAAAATTCAGAGGGAACTCTGCGCCTCTAACACACAAAATACTGAGGGAACTCGGCGTCTCTAACACACAAAATGCTCAGGGAACTCTGCGTCTCTGACACACAAAATGCAGAGAGAACTCGGAGTCTCTAACACACAAAATGCTGAGGGAACTAAGCGTCTCTAACACACAAAATACTGAGGGAACTTGGCGACTCTAACACACGAAATGCTGAGGGAACTCGGAGTCTCTACACACAAAATACTGAGGGAACTCGGCATCTCTAACACACAAAATACAGAGGGAACTCAGCGTCTCTAACACAAAAAATACAGAGGGAACTCGGCGTCTCTAACACACAAAATGCTGAGGGAACTCGGCGTCTCTAACACACCAAATACTGAGGGAATGGGCGTCTCTAACACACAAAATACTGAGGGAACTCGGCGTCTCTAACACACAAAATACAGAGAGAACTCGGCGTCTCTAACACACAAAATACTGAGGGAACTCGGCGGCTCTAACACACAAAATACTGAGGGAACGCGGCGTCTTTAACACACAAAATACTGAGGGAACGGTGCCTTAACACACGAAATGCTGAGGGAACTCGGAGTCTCTAACACACAAAATACTGAGGGAACTCGGCGTCTCTAACACACAAAATACAGAGGGAACTCGGCGTCTCTAACACAAAGAATACTGAGGGAACTCGGCATCTCTAACACACAAAATGCTGAGGGAACGGCGTCTTATTACGCAAAATACTGAGGGAACTCGGCGTCACTAAAACACTAAATACTGAGGGAACTCGGCGTCTCTAACACTCAAAATACTGAAGGAACGGCGTCTTAACACACAAAATACTGAGGGAACTCGGCGTCTCTAACACACAAAATACAAAGGGAACTCGGCGTCTTACAAACAAAATACTGAGGGAACGTGGCGTCTCTAACACACAAAATACTGAGGGAACATGGCGTATCTAACACACAAAATGCTCAGGGAACTCGGCGTCTCTAACACACAAAATACTGAGGGAACTTGGCCTCTCTAACACACAAAATACTGTGGGAACTCGGCGTCTCTAACACACAAAATACTGAGGGAACTCGGCGTCTCTAACACACAAAATGCTCAGGGAACTCGGCGTCTCTGACACACAAAATGCAGAGGGAACTCGGTGTCTCTAACACACAAAATGCTGAGGGAACTGGGCGTCTCTAACACACGAAATGCTGAGGGAACTCGGCGTCTCTAACACACAAAATACTGAGAGAACTCGGCGTCTCTAAAACACAAAATGCAGAGGGAACACCGCGCCTCTAACACACAAAATACTGAGGGAACTCGGCGTCTCTAACACACAAAATACTGAGGGAACTCGGCGTCTTACACACACAAAATTCTGAGGGAAATTGGCCTCTCTAACACACAAAATGCTGAGAGAACTCGGCGTCTCTAAGACTCAAAATCTTGAGGGAACTCGGCATCTGTAACACACAAAATTCAGAGGGAACTCTGCGCCTCTAACACAGAAAATACTGAGGGAACTCGGCGTCTCTAACACACAAAATACTGAGGGAACTCGGCGTCTCTAACACACAAAATGCTCAGGGAACTCGGCGTCTCTGACACACAAAATGCAGAGGGAACGGTGTCTCTAACACACAAAATGCTGAGGGAACTGGGCGTCTCTAACACACAAAATACTGAGGGAACTCGGCGTCTCTAACACACAAAATGCTGAGGGAACTCGGCGTCTCTAACACACAAAATACTGTCTCTAACACACAAAATACTGAGAGAACTCAGCGTCTCTAACACACAAAATACTGAGGGAATTCGGCGGCTCTAACACACAAAATACTGAGGGAATTCGGCGGCTCTAACACACAAAATACTGAGGGAACGGCGTCTTAACACACAAAATACTGAGGGAACTCAGCGTCTCTAACACACAAAATGCTGAGGGAACTTGGCCTGTCTAACACGCAAAATGCGGAGGGAACTCGGCGGCTCTAACAAACAAAATGTTGAGGGAACTCGGCGTCTGTAACACACAAAATGCAGAGGGAACTCGGCTTCTCTAACACATAAAACACTGAGGGAACGGTGCCTTAACACACGAAATGCTGAGGGACCTCGGCGTCTCTAACACACAAAATGCAGAGGGAACTCGGCGTCTCTAACACGCAAAATACTGAGAGAACTCGGGGTCTCTAACACACAAAATACTGAGGGAACTCGGCGTCTCTAACACACAAAATACAGAGAGAACTCGGCGTCTCTAACACACAAAATACTGAGGGAACTCGGCGGCTCTAACACACAAAATACTGAGGGAACGCGGCGTCTTTAACACACAAAATACTGAGGGAACGGTGCCTTAACACACGAAATGCTGAGGGAACTCGGAGTCTCTAACACACAAAATACTGAGGGAACTCGGCGTCTCTAACACACAAAATACAGAGGGAACTCGGCGTCTCTAACACAAAGAATACTGAGGGAACTCGGCATCTCTAACACACAAAATGCTGAGGGAACGGCGTCTTATTACGCAAAATACTGAGGGAACTCGGCGTCTCTAACACACTAAATACTGAGGGAACTCGGCGTCTCTAACTCTCAAAATACTGAAGGAACGGCGTCTTAACACACAAAATACTGAGGGAACTCGGCGTCTCTAACACACAAAATACAAAGGGAACTCGGCGTCTTACAAACAAAATACTGAGGGAACGTGGCGTCTCTAACACACAAAATACTGAGGGAACATGGCGTATCTAACACAAAAAATGCTCAGGGAACTCGGCGTCTCTAACACACAAAATACTGAGGGAACTTGGCCTCTCTAACACACAAAATACTGTGGGAACTCGGCGTCTCTAACACACAAAATACTGAGGGAACTCGGCGTCTCTAACACACAAAATGCTCAGGGAACTCGGCGTCTCTGACACACAAAATGCAGAGGGAACTCGGTGTCTCTAACACACAAAATGCTGAGGGAACTGGGCGTCTCTAACACACGAAATGCTGAGGGAACTCGGCGTCTCTAACACACAAAATACTGAGAGAACTCGGCGTCTCTAAAACACAAAATGCAGAGGGAACACCGCGCCTCTAACACACAAAATACTGAGGGAACTCGGCGTCTCTAACACACAAAATACTGAGGGAACTCGGCGTCTTACACACACAAAATTCTGAGGGAAATTGGCCTCTCTAACACACAAAATGCTGAGAGAACTCGGCGTCTCTAAGACTCAAAATCTTGAGGGAACTCGGCATCTGTAACACACAAAATTCAGAGGGAACTCTGCGCCTCTAACACAGAAAATACTGAGGGAACTCGGCGTCTCTAACACACAAAATACTGAGGGAACTCGGCGTCTCTAACACACAAAATGCTCAGGGAACTCGGCGTCTCTGACACACAAAATGCAGAGGGAACGGTGTCTCTAACACACAAAATGCTGAGGGAACTGGGCGTCTCTAACACACAAAATACTGAGGGAACTCGGCGTCTCTAACACACAAAATGCTGAGGGAACTCGGCGTCTCTAACACACAAAATACTGTCTCTAACACACAAAATACTGAGAGAACTCAGCGTCTCTAACACACAAAATACTGAGGGAATTCGGCGGCTCTAACACACAAAATACTGAGGGAATTCGGCGGCTCTAACACACAAAATACTGAGGGAACGGCGTCTTAACACACAAAATACTGAGGGAACTCAGCGTCTCTAACACACAAAATGCTGAGGGAACTTGGCCTGTCTAACACGCAAAATGCGGAGGGAACTCGGCGGCTCTAACAAACAAAATGTTGAGGGAACTCGGCGTCTGTAACACACAAAATGCAGAGGGAACTCGGCTTCTCTAACACATAAAACACTGAGGGAACGGTGCCTTAACACACGAAATGCTGAGGGACCTCGGCGTCTCTAACACACAAAATGCAGAGGGAACTCGGCGTCTCTAACACGCAAAATACTGAGAGAACTCGGGGTCTCTAACACACAAAATACTGAGGGAACTCGGCGTCTCTAACACACAAAATGCTGAGGGAACTGGGTGGTCTCTAACAAACAAAATGCTGCGGAAACTCGGCATCTTAACACACACAATACTGAGGGAACGGCGTCTTAATTCGGAAAATACTGAGGGAACTCGGCGTCTCTAACACACTAAATACTGAGGGAACTCGGCGTCTCTAACACTCAAAATACTGAAGGAACGGCGTCTTAACACACAAAATACTGAGGGAACTTGGCGTCTCAAACACACAAAATACTGAGGGAACATGGCGTCTCTAACACACAAAATGCTCAGGGAACTCGGCGTCTCTAACACACAAACTACTGAGGGAACTTGGCCTCTCTAACACACAAAATACTGTGGGAACTCGGCATCTCTAACACACAAAATACTGAGGGAACTCGGCGTCTCTAACACACAAAATGCTCAGGGAACTCGGCGTCTCTGACACACAAAATGCAGAGGGAACTCGGTGTCTCTAACACACAAAATGCTGAGGGAACTGGGCGTCTCTAACACACGAAATGCTGAGTGAACTCGGCGTCTCTAACACACAAAATACTGAGAGAACTCGGCGTCTCTAAAACACAAAATGCAGAGGGAACACCGCGCCTCTAACACACAAAATGCTGAGGGAACTCGGCGTCTCTAACACACAAAATACTGAGAGAACTCGGCGTCTCTAAAACACAAAATGCAGAGGGAACACCGCGCCTCTAACACACAAAATACTGAGGGAACTCGGCGTCTTACACACACAAAATTCTGAGGGAACTCGGCGTCTTACACACACAAAATTCTGAGGGAAATTGGCCTCTCTAACACACAAAATGCTGAGAGAACTCGGCGTCTCTAAGACTCAAAATCTTGAGGGAACTCGGCATCTGTAACACACAAAATTCAGAGGGAACTCTGCGCCTCTAACACAGAAAATACTGAGGGAACTCGGCGTCTCTAACACACAAAATACTGAGGGAACTCGGCGTCTCTAACACACAAAATGCTCAGGGAACTCGGCGTCTCTGACACACAAAATGCAGAGGGAACGGTGTCTCTAACACACAAAATGCTGAGGGAACTGGGCGTCTCTAACACACAAAATACTGAGGGAACTCGGCGTCTCTAACACACAAAATGCTGAGGGAACTCGGCGTCTCTAACACACAAAATACTGTCTCTAACACACAAAATACTGAGAGAACTCAGCGTCTCTAACACACAAAATACTGAGGGAACTCGGCGGCTCTAACACACAAAATACTGAGGGAACGCGGCGTCTCTAACACACAAAATACTGAGGGAACGGTGCCTTAACACACGAAATGCTGAGGGAACTCGGAGTCTCTAACACACAAAATACTGAGGGAACTCGGCGTCTCTAACACACAAAATACAGATGGAACTCGGCGTCTCTAACACAAAGAATACTGAGGGAACTCGGCGTCTGTAACACTCAAAATGCTGAGGGAACTCGGCGTCTCTAACACACAAAATACTGTCTCTAACACACAAAATACTGAGAGAACTCAGCGTCTCTAACACACAAAATACTGAGGGAATTCGGCGGCTCTAACACACAAAATACTGAGGGAATTCGGCGGCTCTAACACACAAAATACTGAGGGAACGGCGTCTTAACACACAAAATACTGAGGGAACTCAGCGTCTCTAACACACAAAATGCTGAGGGAACTTGGCCTGTCTAACACGCAAAATGCGGAGGGAACTCGGCGGCTCTAACAAACAAAATGTTGAGGGAACTCGGCGTCTGTAACACACAAAATGCAGAGGGAACTCGGCTTCTCTAACACATAAAACACTGAGGGAACGGTGCCTTAACACACGAAATGCTGAGGGACCTCGGCGTCTCTAACACACAAAATGCAGAGGGAACTCGGCGTCTCTAACACGCAAAATACTGAGAGAACTCGGGGTCTCTAACACACAAAATACTGAGGGAACTCGGCGTCTCTAACACACAAAATGCTGAGGGAACTGGGTGTCTCTAACAAACAAAATGCTGCGGAAACTCGGCATCTTAACACACACAATACTGAGGGAACGGCGTCTTAATTCGGAAAATACTGAGGGAACTCGGCGTCTCTAACACACTAAATACTGAGGGAACTCGGCGTCTCTAACACTCAAAATACTGAAGGAACGGCGTCTTAACACACAAAATACTGAGGGAACTTGGCGTCTCAAACACACAAAATACTGAGGGAACATGGCGTCTCTAACACACAAAATGCTCAGTGAACTCGGCGTCTCTAACACACAAACTACTGAGGGAACTTGGCCTCTCTAACACACAAAATACTGTGGGAACTCGGCATCTCTAACACACAAAATACTGAGGGAACTCGGCGTCTCTAACACACAAAATGCTCAGGGAACTCGGCGTCTCTGACACACAAAATGCAGAGGGAACTCGGTGTCTCTAACACACAAAATGCTGAGGGAACTGGGCGTCTCTAACACACGAAATGCTGAGTGAACTTGGCGTCTCTAACACACAAAATACTGAGAGAACTCGGCGTCTCTAAAACACAAAATGCAGAGGGAACACCGCGCCTCTAACACACAAAATGCTGAGGGAACTCGGCGTCTCTAACACACAAAATACTGAGAGAACTCGGCGTCTCTAAAACACAAAATGCAGAGGGAACACCGCGCCTCTAACACACAAAATACTGAGGGAACTCGGCGTCTTACACACACAAAATTCTGAGGGAAATTGGCCTCTCTAACACACAAAATGCTGAGAGAACTCGGCCTCTCTAAGACTCAAAATCTTGAGGGAACTCGGCATCTGTAACACACAAAATTCAGAGGGAACTCTGCGCCTCTAACACACAAAATACTGAGGGAACTCGGCGTCTCGAACACACAAAATGCTCAGGGAATTCGGCGTCTCTGACACACAAAATGCAGAGGGAACTCGGTGTCTCTAACACACAAAATGCAGAGGGAACTCGGCGTCTCTAACACACAAAATACTGAGGGAACTCGGCATCTCTAACACACAAAATGCTGAGGGAACTCGGCGTCTCTAACACACAAAATACTGTCTCTAACACACAAAATACTGAGAGAACTCAGCGTCTCTAACACACAAAATACTGAGGGAATTCGGCGGCTCTAACACACAAAATACTGAGGGAATTCGGCGGCTCTAACACACAAAATACTGAGGGAACTCAGCGTCTCTAACACACACAATGCTGAGGGAACTTGGCCTGTCTAACACGCAAAATGCGGAGGGAACTCGGCGTCTCTAACAAACAAAATGTTGAGGGAACTCGGCGTCTGTAACACACAAAATGCAGAGGGAACTCGGCTTCTCTAACACATAAAACACTGAGGGAACGGTGCCTTAACACACGAAATGCTGAGGGACCTCGGCGTCTCTAACACACAAAATGCAGAGGGAACTCGGCGTCTCTAACACGCAAAATACAGAGAGAACTCGGGGTCTCTAACACACAAAATACTGAGGGAACTCGGCGTCTCTAACACACAAAATGCTGAGGGAACTCGGTGTCTCTAACAAACAAAATGCTGCGGAAACTCGGCATCTTAACACACACAATACTGAGGGAACGGCGTCTTAATACGGAAAATACTGAGGGAACTCGGCGTCTCTAACACACTAAATACTGAGGGAACTCGGCGTCTCTAACACTCAAAATACTGAAGGAACGGCGTCTTAACACACAAAATACTGAGGGAACTCGGTGTCTCTAACACACAAAATACAGAGGGAACTCGGCGTCTTACAAACAAAATACTGAGGGAACTTGGCGTCTCTAACACACAAAATACTGAGGGAACATGGCGTCTCTAACACACAAAATACTGAGGGAACCTGGTCTCTCTAACACACAAAATACTGAGGGAACTTGGCCTCTCTAACACACAAAATACTGTGGGAACTCGGCGTCTCTAACACACAAAATACTGAGGGAACTAGGCGTCTCTAACACACAAAATGCTGAGGGAACTGGGCGTCTCTAAGACACGAAATGCTGAGGGAACTCGGCGTCTCTAACACACAAAATACTGAGAGAACTCGGCGTCTCTAAAACATAAAATGCAGAGGGAACACCGCGCCTCTAACACACAAAATACTGAGGGAACTCGGCGTCTCTAACACACAAAATACTGAGGGAACTCGGCGTCTCTAACACACAAAATGCTCAGGGAACTCGGCGTCTCTAAGCCGCAAAATCTTGAGGGAACTCGGCATCTGTAACACACAAAATTCAGAGGGAACTCTGCGCCTCTAACACACAAAATCCTGAGGGAACTCGGCGTCTCTAACACACAAAATGCTCAGGGAACTCGGCGTCTCTGACACACAAAATGCAGAGAGAACTCGGAGTCTCTAACACACAAAATGCTGAGGGAACTAAGCGTCTCTAACACACAAAATACTGAGGGAACTTGGCGACTCTAACACACGAAATGCTGAGGGAACTCGGAGTCTCTACACACAAAATACTGAGGGAACTCGGCATCTCTAACACACAAAATACAGAGGGAACTCAGCGTCTCTAACACAAAAAATACAGAGGGAACTCGGCGTCTCTAACACACAAAATGCTGAGGGAACTCGGCGTCTCTAACACACAAAATACTGAGGGAATGGGCGTCTCTAACACACAAAATACTGAGGGAACTCGACGTCTCTAACACACAAAATACAGAGAGAACTCGGCGTCTCTAACACACAAAATACTGAGGGAACTCGGCGGCTCTAACACACAAAATACTGAGGGAACGCGGCGTCTCTAACACACAAAATACTGAGGGAACGGTGCCTTAACACACAAAATACTGAGGGAACTCGGCGTCTCTAACACACAAAATACAGAGGGAACTCGGCGTCTCTAACACACAAAATACTGAGGGAACTCGGCGTCTCTAACACACTAAATACTGAGGGAACTTGGCCTCTCTAACACACAAAATACTGTGGGAACTCGGCGTCTCTAACACACAAAATACTGAGGGAACTCGAAGTCTCTGACACACAAAATGCAGAGGGAACTCGGTGTCTCTAACACACAAATTGCTGAGGGAACTCGGCGTCTCTAACACACGAAATGCTGAGGGAACTCGGCGTCTCTAACACACAAAATACTGAGAGAACTCGGCGTCTCTAAAACACAAAATGCAGAGGGAACACCGCGCCTCTAACACACAAAATACTGAGGGAACTCGGCGTCTCTAACACACAAAATACTGAGGGAACTCGGCGTCTTACACACACAAAATTCTGAGGGGACTCGGCGTCTCTAACACACAAAATGCTGAGGGAACTGGGCGTCTCTAACACACGAAATGCTGAGGGAACTCGGCGTCTCTAACACACAAAATACTGAGAGAACTCGGCGTCTCTAACACACAAAATACTGTGGGAACTCGGCGTCTCTAACACACAAAATACTGAGGGAACTCGGCGTCTCTAACACACAAAATACAGAGGGAACTCGGCGTCTCTAACACAAAGAACACTGAGGGAACTCGGCGTCTCTAACACACAAAATGCTGAGGGAACGGCGTCTTAATACGCAAAATACTGAGGGAACTCGGCGTCTCTAACACACTAAATACTGAGGGAACTCGGCGTCTCTAACACTCAAAATACTGGAGGAACGGCGTCTTAACACACAAAATACTGAGGGAACTCGGCGTCTCTAACACACAAAATACAGAGGGAACTCGGCGTCTTACAAACAAAATACTGAGGGAACTTGGCGTCTCTAACACACAAAATACTGAGGGAACTCGGCGTCTCTAACACACAAAATACTGAGAGAACTCGGCGTTTCTAAAACACAAAATGCAGAGGGAACACCGCGCCTCTAACACACAAAATACTGAGGGAACTCGGCGTCTCTAACACACAAAATACTGAGGGAACTCCGCGTCTTACACACACAAAATTCTGAGGGAAATTGGCCTCTCTAACACACAAAATGCTGAGAGTACTCGGCGTCTCTGAGACTCAAAATGTTGAGGGAACTCGGCATCTGTAACACACAAAATTCAGAGGGAACTCTGCGCCTCTAACACACAAAATACTGAGGGAAATCGGCGTCTCTAACACACAAAATACTGAGGGAACTCGGCGTCTCTAACACACAAAATGCTCAGGGAACTCGGCGTCTCTGACACACAAAATGCAGAGGGAACGGTGTCTCTAACACACAAAATGCTGAGGGAACTGGGCGTCTCTAACACACAAAATACTGAGGGAACTCGGCGTCTCTAACACACAAAATGCTGAGGGAACTCGGCGTCTCTAACACACAAAATACTGTCTCTAACACACAAAATACTGAGAGAACTCAGCGTCTCTAACACACAAAATACTGAGGGAATTCGGCGGCTCTAACACACAAAATACTGAGGGAATTCGGCGGCTCTAACACACAAAATACTGAGGGAATGGCGTCTTAACACACAAAATACTGAGGGAACTCAGCGTCTCTAACACACAAAATGCTGAGGGAACTTGGCCTGTCTAACACGCAAAATGCGGAGGGAACTCGGCGTCTCTAACAAACAAAATGTTGAGGGAACTCGGCGTCTGTAACACACAAAATGCAGAGGGAACTCGGCTTCTCTAACACATAAAACACTGAGGGAACGGTGCCTTAACACACGAATTGCTGAGGGACCTCGGCGTCTCTAACACAAAAAATGCAGAGGGAACTCGGCGTCTCTAACACGCAAAATACAGAGAGAACTCGGGGTCTCTAACACACAAAATACTGAGGGAACTCGGCGTCTCTAACACACAAAATGCTGAGGGAACTGGGTGTCTCTAACAAACAAAATGCTGCAGAAACTCGGCATCTTAACACACACAATAATGAGGGAACGGCGTCTTAATACGGAAAATACTGAGGGAACTCGGCGTTTCTAACACACTAAATACTGAGGGAACTCGGCGTCTCTAACACTCAAAATACTGAAGGAACGGCGTCTTAACACACAAAATACTGAGGGAACTCGGCGTCTCTAACACACAAAATACAGAGGGAACTCGGCGTCTTACAAACAAAATACTGAGGGAACTTGGCGTCTCTAACACACAAAATACTGAGGGAACATGGCGTCTCTAACACACAAAATGCTCAGGGAACTCGGCGTCTCTAACACACAAAATACTGAGGGAACCTGGTCTCTCTAACACACAAAATACTGAGGGAAATTGGCCTCTCCAACACACAAAATACTGTGTGAACTCGGCGTCTCTAACACACAAAATACTGAGGGAACTCGGCGTCTCTAACACACAAAATGCTCAGGGAACTCGGCGTCTCTGACACACAAAATGCAGAGGGAACTCGGTGTCTCTAACACACAAAATGCTGAGGGAACTGGGCGTCTCTAACACACGAAATGCTGAGGGAACTCGGCGTCTCTAACACACAAAATACTGAGAGAACTCGGCGTCCCTAAAACACAAAATGCAGAGGGAACACCGCGCCTCTAACACACAAAATACTGAGGGAACTCGGCGTCTCTAACACACAAAATACTGAGGGAACTCGGCGTCTTACACACACAAAATTCTGAGGGAAATTGGCCTCTCTAACACACAAAATGCTGAGGGAACTCGGCGTCTCTAAGACTCAAAAT
Source organism: Hypanus sabinus (assembly GCF_030144855.1). Classification (NCBI taxonomy): domain Eukaryota; kingdom Metazoa; phylum Chordata; class Chondrichthyes; order Myliobatiformes; family Dasyatidae; genus Hypanus; species Hypanus sabinus. Next base: position 91,856,600 of record NC_082714.1, on the reverse strand, counting down.
CTTGAGGGAACTCGGCATCTGTAACACACAAAATTCAGAGGGAACTCTGCGCCTCTAACACACAAAATACTGAGGGAACTCGGCGTCTCTAACACACAAAATGCTCAGGGAACTCGGCGTCTCTGACACACAAAATGCAGAGGGAACTCGGTGTCTCTAACACACAAAATGCTGAGGGAACTGGGCGTCTCTAACACACAAAATACTGAGGGAACTCGGCGTCTCTAACACACAAAATGCTGAGGGAACTCGGCGTCTCTAACACACAAAATACTGTCTCTAACACACAAAATACTGAGGGAATTCGGCGGCTCTAACACACAAAATACTGAGGGAACGGCGCCTTAACACACAAAATACTGAGGGAACTCAGCGTCTCTAACACACAAAATGCTGAGGGAACTTGGCCTGTCTAACACGCAAAATGCGGAGGGAACTCGGCGTCTCTAACAAACAAAATGTTGAGGGAACTCGGCGTCTGTAACACACAAAATACTGAGGGAACTCGGCTTCTCTAACACATAAAACACTGAGGGAACGGTGCCTTAACACACGAAATGCTGAGGGACCTCGGCGTCTCTAACACACAAAATGCAGAGGGAACTAAGCGTCTCTAACACACAAAATACTGAGGGAACTCGGCGTCTCTAACACACAAAATGCAGAGGGAACTAAGCGTCTCTAACACACAAAATACTGAGGGAACTTGACGACTCTAACACAAAAATGCAGAGGGAACTAAGCGTCTCTAACACACAAAATACTGAGGGAACTCGGCGTCTCTAAAACACAAAATGCAGAGGGAACACCGCGCCTCTAACACACAAAATTCTAAGGGAACTCGGCGTCTTACACACACAAAATTCTGAGGGAAATTGGCCTCTCTAACACACAAAATGCTGAGGGAACTCGGCGTCTCTAAGACTCAAAATCTTGAGGGAACTCGGCATCTGTAACACACAAAATTCAGAGGGAACTCTGCGCCTCTAACACACAAAATACTGAGGGAACTCGGCGTCTCTAACACACAAAATGCTCAGGGAACTCTGCGTCTCTGACACACAAAATGCAGAGGGAACTCGGAGTCTCTAACACACAAAATGCTGAGGGAACTGGGCGTCTCTAACACACAAAATACTGAGGGAACTGGGCGTCTCTAACACACAAAATACTGAGGGAACTTGGCGTCTCTAACACACAAAATACTGTCTCTAACACACAAAATACTGAGAGAACTCAGCGTCTATAACACACAAAATACTGAGGGAACTCGGCGGCTCTAACACACAAAATACTGAGGGAACGCGGCGTCTCTAACACACAAAATACTGAGGGAACGGTGCCTTAACACACGAAATGCTGAGGGAACTCGGAGTCTCTAACACACAAAATACTGAGGGAACTCGGCGTCTCTAACACACAAAATACAGATGGAACTCGGCGTCTCTAACACAAAGAATACTGAGGGAACTCGGCGTCTCTAACACACAAAATGCTCAGGGAACTCGGCGTCTCTGACACACAAAATGCAGAGAGAACTCGGCGTCTCTAAAACACAAGATGCAGAGGGAACACCGCGCCTCTAACACACAAAATACTGAGGGAACTCGGCGTCTCTAACACACAAAATACTGAGGGAAGTCGGCGTCTCTAACACACAAAATGCTCAGGGAACTCGGCTTCTCTAAGCCGCAAAATCTTGAGGGAACTCGGCATCTGTAACACACAAAATTCAGAGGGAACTCTGCGCCTCTAACACACAAAATACTGAGGGAACTCGGCGTCTCTAACACACAAAATGCTCAGGGAACTCAGCGTCTCTGACACACAAAATGCAGAGAGAACTCGGAGTCTCTAACACACAAAATGCTGAGGGAACTAAGCGTCTCTAACACACAAAATACTGAGGGAACTTGGCGACTCTAACACACGAAATGCTGAGGGAACTCGGAGTCTCTACACACAAAATACTGAGGGAACTCGGCATCTCTAAAACACAAAATACAGAGGGAACACAGCGTCTCTAACACAAAATATACAGAGGGAACTCGGCGTCTCTAACACACAAAATGCTGAGGGAACTCGGCGTCTCTAACACACAAAATACTGAGGGAATGGGGGTCTCTAACACACAAAATACTGAGGGAACTCGGCGTCTCTAACACACAAAATACAGAGAGAACTCGGCGTCTCTAACACACAAAATACTGAGGGAACTCGGCGGCTCTAACACACAAAATACTGAGGGAACGCGGCGTCTCTAACACACAAAATACTGAGGGAACGGTGCCTTAACACACGAAATGCTGAGGGAACTCGGAGTCTCTAACACACAAAATACTGAGGGAACTCGGCGTCTCTAACACACAAAATACAGAGGGAACTCGGCGTCTCTAACACAAAGAATATTGAGGGAACTCGGCGTCTCTAACACACAAAATGCTGAGGGAACGGCGTCTTAATACGCAAAATACTGAGGGAACTCGGCGTCTCTAACACACTAAATACTGAGGGAACTCGGCGTCTCTAACACTCAAAATACTGAAGGAACGGCGTCTTAACACACAAAATACTGAGGGAACTCGCCGTCTCTAACACACAAAATACAGAGGGAACTCGGCGTCTTACAAACAAAATACTGAGGGAACTTGGCGTCTCTAACACACAAAATACTGAGGGAACATGGCGTCTCTAACACACAAAATGCTCAGGGAACTCGGCGTCTCTAACACACAAAATACTGAGGGAACTTGGCCTCTCTAACACACAAAATACTGTGGGAACTCGGCGTCTCTAACACACAAAATACTGAGGGAACTCGGCGTCTCTAACACACAAAATGCTCAGGGAACTCGGCGTCTCTGACACACAAAATGCAGAGGGAACTCGGTGTCTCTAACACACAAAATGCTGAGGGAACTGGGCGTCTCTAACACACAAAATACTGAGAGAACTCGGCGTCTCTAAAACACAAAATGCAGAGGGAACACCGCGCCTCTAACACACAAAATACTGAGGGAACTCGGCGTCTCTAACACACAAAATACTGAGGGAACTCGGCGTCTTACACACACAAAATTCTGAGGGAAATTGGCCTCTCTAACACACAAAATGCTGAGAGAACTCGGCGTCTCTAAGACTCAAAACCTTGAGGGAACTCGGCATCTGTAACACACAAAATTCAGAGGGAACTCTGCGCCTCTAACACACAAAATACTGAGGGAACTCAGCGTCTTACAAACAAAATACTGAGGGAACTTGGCGTCTCTAACACACAAAATACTGAGGGAACATGGCGTCTCTAACACACAAAATGCTCAGGGAACTCGGCGTCTCTAACACACAAAATACTGAGGGAACTTGGCCTCTCTAACACACAAAATACTGTGGGAACTCGGCGTCTCTAACACACAAAATACTGAGGGAACTCGGCGTCTCTAACACACAAAATGCTCAGGGAACTCGAAGTCTCTGACACACAAAATGCAGAGGGAACTCGGTGTCTCTAACACACAAATTGCTGAGGGAACTCGGCGTCTCTGACACACAAAATGCAGAGGGAACGGTGTCTCTAACACACAAAATGCTGAGGGAACTGGGCGTCTCTAACACACAAAATACTGAGGGAACTCGGCGTCTGTAACACTCAAAATGCTGAGGGAACTCGGCGTCTCTAACACACAAAATACTGTCTCTAACACACAAAATACTGAGAGAACTCAGCGTCTCTAACACACAAAATACTGAGGGAATTCGGCGGCTCTAACACACAAAATACTGAGGGAATTCGGCGGCTCTAACACACAAAATACTGAGGGAACGGCGTCTTAACACACAAAATACTGAGGGAACTCAGCGTCTCTAACACACAAAATGCTGAGGGAACTTGGCCTGTCTAACACGCAAAATGCGGAGGGAACTCGGCGTCTCTAACAAACAAAATGTTGAGGGAACTCGGCGTCTGTAACACACAAAATGCAGAGGGAACTCGGCTTCTCTAACACATAAAACACTGAGGGAACGGTGCCTTAACACACGAAATGCTGAGGGACCTCGGCGTCTCTAACACACAAAATGCAGAGGGAACTCGGCGTCTCTAACACGCAAAATGCTCAGGGAACTCGGCGTCTCTAAGCCGCAAAATCTTGAGGGAACTCGGCATCTGTAACACACAAAATTCAGAGGGAACTCTGCGCCTCTAACACACAAAATACTGAGGGAACTCGGCGTCTCTAACACACAAAATGCTCAGGGAACTCGGAGTCTCTAACACACAAAATGCTGAGGGAACTAAGCGTCTCTAACACACAAAATACTGAGGGAACTCGGCATCTCTAACACACAAAATACACAGGGAACTCAGCGTTTCTAACACAAAAAATACAGAGGGAACTCGGCGTCTCTAACACACAAAATGCTGAGGGAACTCGGCGTCTCTAACACACAAAATACTGAGGGAATGGGCGTCTCTAACACACAAAATACTGAGGGAACTCGGCCTCACTAACACACAAAATACAGAGAGAACTCGGCGTCTCTAACACACAAAATACTGAGGGAACGCGGCGTCTCTAACACACAAAATACTGAGGGAATGGTGCCTTAACACACGAAATGCTGAGGGAACTCGGAGTCTCTAACACACAAAATACTGAGGGAACTCGGCGTCTCTAACACACAAAATACAGAGGGAACTCGGCGTCTCTAACACACAAAATACTGAGGGAACTCGGCGTCTCTAACACACTAAATACTGAGGGAACTCGGCGTCTCTAACACTCAAAATACTGGAGGAACGGCGTCTTAACACACAAAATACTGAGGGAACTCGGCGTCTCTGACACACAAAATACAGAGGGAACTCAGCGTCTTACAAACAAAATACTGAGGGAACTTGGCGTCTCTAACACACAAAATACTGAGGGAACATGGCGTCTCTAACACACAAAATGCTCAGGGAACTCGGCGTCTCTAACACACAAAATACTGAGGGAACTTGGCCTCTCTAACACACAAAATACTGTGGGAACTCGGCGTCTCTAACACACGAAATACTGAGGGAACTCGGCGTCTCTAACACACAAAATGCTCAGGGAACTCGAAGTCTCTGACACACAAAATGCAGAGGGAACTCGGTGTCTCTAACACACAAATTGCTGAGGGAACTCGGCGTCTCTAACACACGAAAGGCTGAGGGAACTCGGCGTCTCTAACACACAAAATACTGAGAGAACTCGGCGTCTCTAAAACACAAAATGCAGAGGGAACACCGCGCCTCTAACACACAAAATACTGAGGGAACTCGGTGTCTCTAACACACAAAATACTGAGGGAACTCGGCGTCTTACACACACAAAATTCTGAGGGAACTCGGCGTCTCAAACACACAAAATGCTCAGGGAACTCGAAGTCTCTGACACACAAAATGCAGAGGGAACTCGGTGTCTCTAACACACAAAATGCTGAGGGAACTGGGCGTCTCTAACACACGAAATGCTGAGGGAACTCGGCGTCTCTAACACACAAAATACTGAGAGAACTCGGCGTCTCTAACACACAAAATACTGTGGGAACTCGGCGTCTCTAACACACAAAATACTGAGGGAACTCGGCGTCTCTAACACACAAAATGCTCAGGGAACTCGAAGTCTCTGACACACAAAATGCAGAGGGAACTCGGTGTCTCTAACACACAAAATACTGAGGGAACTCGGCGTCTCTAAAACACAAAATGCAGAGGGAACACCGCGCCTCTAACACACAAAATACTGAGGGAACTCGGCGTCTCTAACACACAAAATACAGAGGGAACTCGGCGTCTCTAACACAAAGAATTCTGAGGGAACTCGGCGTCTCTAACACACAAAATGCTGAGGGAACGGCGTCTTAATACGCAAAATACTGAGGGAACTCGGCGTCTCTAACACACTAAATACTGAGGGAACTCGGCGTCTCTAACACTCAAAATACTGGAGGAACGGCGTCTTAACACACAAAATACTGAGGGAACTCGGCGTCTCTAACACACAAAATACAGAGGGAACTCGGCGTCTTACAAACAAAATACTGAGGGAACTTGGCGTCTCTAACACACAAAATACTGAGGGAACATGGCGTCTCTAGCACACAAAATGCTCAGGGAACTCGGCGTCTCTAACACACAAAATACTGAGGGAACTTGGCCTCTCTAACACACAAAATACTGTGGGAACTCGGCGTCTCTAACACACAAAATACTGAGGAAACTCGGCGTCTCTAACACACAAAATGCTCAGGGAAATCGACGTCTCTGACACACAAAATGCAGAGGGAACTCGGTGTCTCTAACACACAAAATGCTGAGGGAACTGAGCGTCTCTAACACACGAAATGCTGAGGGAACTCGGCGTCTCTAACACACAAAATACTGAGAGAACTCGGCGTCTCTAAAACACAAAATGCAGAGGGAACACCGCGCCTCTAACACACAAAATACTGAGGGAACTCGGCGTCTCTAACACACAAAATACTGAGGGAACTCGGCGTCTTACACACACAAAATTCTGCCGGAAATTGGCCTCTCTAACACACAAAATGCTGAGAGTACTCGGCGTCTCTAAGACTCAAAATGTTGAGGGAACTCGGCATCTGTAACACACAAAATTCAGAGGGAACTCTGCACCTCTAACACACAAAATACTGAGGGAACTCGGCGTCTCTAACACACAAAATACTGAGGGAACTCGGCGTCTCTAACACACAAAATGCTCAGGGAACTCGGCTTCTCTGACACACAAAATGCAGAGGGAACGGTGTCTCTAACACACAAAATGCTGAGGGAACTGGGCGTCTCTAACACACAAAATACTGAGGGAACTCGGCGTCTCTAACACACAAAATGCTGAGGGAACTCGGCGTCTCTAACACACAAAATACTGTCTCTAACACACAAAATACTGAGAGAACTCAGCGTCTCTAACACACAAAATACTGAGGGAATTCGGCGGCTCTAACACACAAAATACTGAGGGAATTCGGCGGCTCTAACACACAAAATACTGAGGGAACGGCGTCTTAACACACAAAATACTGAGGGAACTCAGCGTCTCTAACACACAAAATGCTGAGGGAACTTGGCCTGTCTAACACGCAAAATGCGGAGGGAACTCGGCGTCTCTAACAAACAAAATGTTGAGGGAACTCGGCGTCTGTAACACACAAAATGCAGAGGGAACTCGGCTTCTCTAACACATAAAACACTGAGGGAACGGTGCCTTAACACACGAAATGCTGAGGGACCTCGGCGTCTCTAACACACAAAATGCAGAGGGAACTCGGCGTCTCTAACACGCAAAATACAGAGAGAACTCGGGGTCTCTAACACACAAAATACTGAGGGAACTCGGCGTCTCTAACACACAAAATGCTGAGGGAACTGGGTGTCTCTAACAAACAAAATGCTGCGGAAACTCGGCATCTTAACACACACAATACTGAGGGAACGGCGTCTTAATACGGAAAATACTGAGGGAACTCGGCGTTTCTAACACACTAAATACTGAGGGAACTCGGCGTCTCTAACACTCAAAATACTGAAGGAACGGCGTCTTAACACACAAAATACTGAGGGAACTCGGCGTCTCTAACACACAAAATACAGAGGGAACTCGGCGTCTTACAAACAAAATACTGAGGGAACTTGGCGTCTCTAACACACAAAATACTGAGGGAACATGGCGTCTCTAACACACAAAATGCTCAGGGAACTCGGCGTCTCTAACACACAAAATACTGAGGGAACCTGGTCTCTCTAACAGACAAAATACTGAGGGAAATTGGCCTCTCCAACACACAAAATACTGTGTGAACTCGGCGTCTCTAACACACAAAATACTGAGGGAACTCGGCGTCTCTAACACACAAAATGCTCAGGGAACTCGACGTCTCTGACACACAAAATGCAGAGGGAACTCGGTGTCTCTAACACACAAAATGCTGAGGGAACTGGGCGTCTCTAACACACGAAATGCTGAGGGAACTCGGCGTCTCTAACACACAAAATACTGAGAGAACTCGGCGTCGCTAAAACACAAAATGCAGAGGGAACACCGCGCCTCTAACACACAAAATACTGAGGGAACTCGGCGTCTCTAACACACAAAATACTGAGGGAACTCGGCGTCTTACACACACAAAATTCTGAGGGAAATTGGCCTCTCTAACACACAAAATGCTGAGGGAACTCGGCGTCTCTAAGACTCAAAATCTTGAGGGAACTCGGCATCTGTAACACACAAAATTCAGAGGGAACTCTGCGCCTCTAACACACAAAATACTGAGGGAACTCGGCGTCTCTAACACACAAAATGCTCAGGGAACTCGGCGTCTCTGACACACAAAATGCAGAGGGAACTCGGTGTCTCTAACACACAAAATGCTGAGGGAACTGGGCGTCTCTAACACACAAAATACTGAGGGAACTCGGCGTCTCTAACACACAAAATGCTGAGGGAACTCGGCGTCTCTAACACACAAAATACTGTCTCTAACACACAAAATACTGAGGGAATTCGGCGGCTCTAACACACAAAATACTGAGGGAACGGCGCCTTAACACACAAAATACTGAGGGAACTCAGCGTCTCTAACACACAAAATGCTGAGGGAACTTGGCCTGTCTAACACGCAAAATGCGGAGGGAACTCGGCGTCTCTAACAAACAAAATGTTGAGGGAACTCGGCGTCTGTAACACACAAAATACTGAGGGAACTCGGCTTCTCTAACACATAAAACACTGAGGGAACGGTGCCTTAACACACGAAATGCTGAGGGACCTCGGCGTCTCTAACACACAAAATGCAGAGGGAACTAAGCGTCTCTAACACACAAAATGCTGAGGGAACTCGGCGTCTCTAACACACAAAATGCAGAGGGAACTAAGCGTCTCTAACACAGAAAATACTGAGGGAACTTGACGACTCTAACACAAAAATGCAGAGGGAACTAAGCGTCTCTAACACACAAAATACTGAGGGAACTCGGCGTCTCTAAAACACAAAATGCAGAGGGAACACCGCGCCTCTAACACACAAAATTCTGAGGGAACTCGGCGTCTTACACACACAAAATTCTGAGGGAAATTGGCCTCTCTAACACACAAAATGCTGAGGCATCTCGGCGTCTCTAAGACTCAAAATCTTGAGGGAACTCGGCATCTGTAACACACAAAATTCAGAGGGAACTCTGCGCCTCTAACACACAAAATACTGAGGGAACTCGGCGTCTCTAACACACAAAATGCTCAGGGAACTCTGCGTCTCTGACACACAAAATGCAGAGGGAACTCGGAGTCTCTAACACACAAAATGCTGTGGGAACTAAGCGTCTCTAACACACAAAATACTGAGGGAACTTGGCGACTCTAACACACGAAATGCTGAGGGAACTCGGAGTCTCTACACACAAAATACTGAGGGAACTCGGCGTCTCTAACACACAAAATACAGAGGGAACTCGGCGTCTCTAACACAAAAAATACAGAGGGAACTCGGCGTCTCTAACACACAAAATGCTGAGGGAACTCGGCGTCTCTAACACACAAAATACTGAGGGAATGGGCGTCTCTAACACACAAAATACTGAGGGAACTCGGCGTCTCTAACACGCAAAATACAGAGAGAACTCGGCGTCTCTAACACACAAAATACTGAGGGAACTCGGCGTCTCTAACACACAAAATGCTGCGGAAACTCGGCATCTTAACACACACAATACTGAGGGAACAGCGTCTTAACACACAAAATACTGAGGGAACTCGGCGTCTCTTACACACAAAATGCTGAGGGAACTTGGCCTGTCTAACACGCAAAATGCGGAGGTAACTCGGCGTCTCTAACAAACAGAATGTTGAGGGAACTCGGCGTCTGTAACACACAAAATGCAGAGGGAACTCCGCGCATCTAACACACAAAATACTGAGGGAACTCGGCGTCTCTAACACATAAAACACTGAGGGAACGGTGCGTTAACACACGAAATGCTGAGGGAACTCGGCGTCTCTAACACACAAAATGCTGAGGGAACTAAGCGTCTCTAACACACAAAATGCTGAGGGAACTCGGCGTCTCTAACACACAAAATACTGAGGGAACGATGCCTTAACCCACGAAATGCTGAGGGAACTCGGCGTCTCTAACACACAAAATACTGAGGGAACGGCGTCTTAACATACAAAATTCTGTGGGAACTTTGCCTCTCTAACACACAAAATGCTGAGGGAACTCGGCGTCTCTAACACTCAAAATGCTGAGGGAACTCGGCGTCTGTAACACACAAAATACTGAGGGAACGGCGTCTTAACACACAAAATACTGAGGGAACTCGGCGTCTCTAACACACAAAATGCTGAGGGAACTTGGCCTGTCTAACACACAAAATGCGGAGGGAACTCAGCGTCTGTAACACACAAAAAGCAGAGGGAACTCCGCGCCTCTAACACACAAAATACTGAGAGAACTCGGCGTCTCTAACACATAAAACACTGAGGGAATGGTGCCTTAACACACGAAATGCTGAGGGAACTCGGCGTCTCTAACACACAAAATACAGAGGGAACTAAGCATCTCTAACACACAAAATACTGAGGGAACTCGGCGGCTCTAACACACAAAATGCTGAGGAAACTCGGCGAATCTAACACACAAAACTCTGAGGGAACTTTGCCACTCTAACACATAAAATGTTGAGGGAACTCGGCGTCCGTAACACACAAAATGCAGAGGGAACTCCACGCCTCTAACACACAAAATACTCAGGGAACTCGGCGTCTCTAAGACACAAAATACTGAGGGAACGGTGCCTTAACACACGAAAGGCTGAGGGAACTAGGCGTCTCTAACACACAAAATACTGAGGGACCTTGGTCTCTCTAACACACAAAATACTGAGGGAACTCGGCGTCTCTAACACACAAAATGCTCAGGGAACTCGGCGTCTCTGACACACAAAATGCAGAGGGAACTCGGTGTCTCTAACACACAAAATGCTGAGGGAACTGGGCGTCTCTAACACACAAAATACTGAGGGAACTCGGCGTCTCTAACACACAAAATGCTGAGGGAACTTGGCGTCTCTAACACACAAAATACTGTCTCTAACACACAAAATACTGAGAGAACTCAGCGTCTATAACACACAAAATACTGAGGGAACTCGGCGGCTCTAACACACAAAATACTGAGGGAACGCGGCGTCTCTAACACACAAAATACTGAGGGAACGGTGCCTTAACACACGAAATGCTGAGGGAACTCGGAGTCTCTACACACAAAATACAGAGGGAACACAGAGTCTCTAACACAAAATATACAGAGGGAACTCGGCGTCTCTAACACACAGAATGCTGAGGGAACTCGGCGTCTCTAACACACAAAATACTGAGGGAATGGGCGTCTCTAACACAAAAAATACTGAGGGAACTCGGCGTCTCTAACACACAAAATACAGAGAGAACTCGGCGTCTCTAACACACAAAATACTGAGGGAACTCGGCGGCTCTAACACACAAAATACTGAGGGAACGCGGCGTCTCTAACACACAAAATGCTGAGGGAACGGCGTCTTAATACGCAAAATACTGAGGGAACTCGGCGTCTCTAACACACTAAATACTGAGGGAACTCGGCGTCTCTAACACTCAAAATACTGAAGGAACGGCGTCTTAACACACAAAATACTGAGGGAACTCGCCGTCTCTAACACACAAAATACAGAGGGAACTCGGCGTCTTACAAACAATATACTGAGGGAACTTGGCGTCTCTAACACACAAAATACTGAGGGAACATGGCGTCTCTAACACACAAAATGCTCAGGGAACTCGGCGTCTCTAACACACAAAATACTGGGGGAACTTGGCCTCTCTAACACACAAAATACTGTGGGAACTCGGCGTCTCTAACACACAAAATACTGAGGGAACTCGGCGTCTCTAACACACAAAATGCTCAGGGAACTCGGCGTCTCTGACACACAAAATGCAGAGGGAACTCGGTGTCTCTAACACACGAAATGCTGAGGGAACTCGGCGTCTCTAACACACAAAATACTGAGAGAACTCGGCGTCTCTAAAACACAAAATGCAGAGGGAACACCGCGCCTCTAACACACAAAATACTGAGGGAACTCGGCGTCTCTAACACACAACATACTGAGGGAACTCGGCGTCTTACACACACAAAATTCTGAGGGAAATTGGCCTCTCTAACACACAAAATGCTGAGGGAACTCGGCGTCTCTAAGACTCAAAATCTTGAGGGAACTCGGCATCTGTAACACACAAAATTCAGAGGGAACTCTGCGCCTCTAACACACAAAATACTGAGGGAACTCAGCGTCTCTAACACACAAAATACTGAGGGAACTCGGCGTCTCTAACACACAAAATGCTCAGGGAACTCGGCGTCTCTGACACACAATATGCAGAGGGAACGGTGTCTCTAACACACAAAATGCTGAGGGAACTGGGCGTCTCTAGCACACAAAATACTGAGGGAACTCGGCGTCTCTAACACACAAAATGCTGAGGGAACTCGGCGTCTCTAACACACAAAATACTGTCTCTAACACACAAAATACTGAGAGAACTCAGCGTCTCTAACACACAAAATACTGAGGGAATTCGGCGGCTCTAACACACAAAATACTGAGGGAATTCGGCGGCTCTAACACACAAAATACTGAGGGAACGGCGTCTTAACACACAAAATACTGAGGGAACTCAGCGTCTCTAACACACAAAATACTGTGGGAACTCGGCGTCTCTAACACACAAAATACTGAGGGAACTCGGCGTCTCTAACACACAAAATGCTCAGGGAACTCGGCGTCTCTGACACACAAAATGCAGAGGGAACTCGGTGTCTCTAACACACAAAATGCTGAGGGAACTGGGCATCTCTAACACACAAAATACTGAGGGAACTCAGCGTCTCTAACACACAAAATACTGAGGGAACATGGCGTCTCTAACACACAAAATGCTCAGGGAACTCGGCGTCTCTAACACACAAAATACTGGGGGAACTTGGCCTCTCTAACACACAAAATACTGTGGGAACTCGGCGTCTCTAACACACAAAATACTGAGGGAACTCGGCGTCTCTAACACACAAAATGCTCAGGGAACTCGGCGTCTCTGACACACAAAATGCAGAGGGAACTCGGTGTCTCTAACACACGAAATGCTGAGGGAACTCGGCGTCTCTAACACACAAAATACTGAGAGAACTCGGCGTCTCTAAAACACAAAATGCAGAGGGAACACCGCGCCTCTAACACACAAAATACTGAGGGAACTCGGCGTCTCTAACACACAACATACTGAGGGAACTCGGCGTCTTACACACACAAAATTCTGAGGGAAATTGGCCTCTCTAACACACAAAATGCTGAGGGAACTCGGCGTCTCTAAGACTCAAAATCTTGAGGGAACTCGGCATCTGTAACACACAAAATTCAGAGGGAACTCTGCGCCTCTAACACACAAAATACTGAGGGAACTCAGCGTCTCTAACACACAAAATACTGAGGGAACTCGGCGTCTCTAACACACAAAATGCTCAGGGAACTCGGCGTCTCTGACACACAAAATGCAGAGGGAACGGTGTCTCTAACACACAAAATGCTGAGGGAACTGGGCGTCTCTCGCACACAAAATACTGAGGGAACTCGGCGTCTCTAACACACAAAATGCTGAGGGAACTCGGCGTCTCTAACACACAAAATACTGTCTCTAACACACAAAATACTGAGAGAACTCAGCGTCTCTAACACACAAAATACTGAGGGAATTCGGCGGCTCTAACACACAAAATACTGAGGGAATTCGGCGGCTCTAACACACAAAATACTGAGGGAACGGCGTCTTAACACACAAGATACTGAGGGAACTCAGCGTCTCTAACACACAAAATACTGTGGGAACTCGGCGTCTCTAACACACAAAATACTGAGGGAACTCGGCGTCTCTAACACACAAAATGCTCAGGGAACTCGGCGTCTCTGACACACAAAATGCAGAGGGAACTCGGTGTCTCTAACACACAAAATGCTGAGGGAACTGGGCGTCTCTAACACACGAAATGCTGAGGGAACTCGGCGTCTCTAACACACAAAATACTGAGAGAACTCGGCGTCTCTAAAACACAAAATGCAGAGGGAACACCGCGCCTCTAACACACAAAATACTGAGGGAACTCGGCGTCTCTAACACACAAAATACTGAGGGAACTCGGCGTCTTACACACACAAAATTCTGAGGGAAATTGGCCTCTCTAACACACAAAATGCTGAGGGAACTCGGCGTCTCTAAGACTCAAAATCTTGAGGGAACTCGGCATCTGTAACACACAAAATTCAGAGGGAACTCTGCGCCTCTAACACACAAAATACTGAGGGAACTCAGCGTCTCTAACACACAAAATACTGAGGGAACTCGGCGTCTCTAACACACAAAATGCTCAGGGAACTCGGCGTCTCTGACACACAAAATGCAGAGGGAACGGTCTCTCTAACACACAAAATGCTGAGGGAACTGGGCGTCTCTAGCACACAAAATACTGAGGGAACTCGGCGTCTCTAACACGCAAAATGCTGAGGGAACTCGGCGTCTCTAACACACAAAATACTGTCTCTAACACACAAAATACTGAGAGAACTCAGCGTCTCTAACACACAAAATACTGAGGGAATTCGGCGGCTCTAACACACAAAATACTGAGGGAATTCGGCGGCTCTAACACACAAAATACTGAGGAAACGGCGTCTTAACACACAAAATACTGAGGGAACTCAGCGTCTCTAACACACAAAATGCTGAGGGAACTTGGCCTGTCTAACACGCAAAATGCGGAGGGAACTCGGCGTCTCTAACAAACAAAATGTTGAGGGAACTTGGCGTCTGTAACACACAAAATGCAGAGGGAACTCGGCTTCTCTAACACATAAAACACTGAGGGAACGGTGCCTTAACACACGAAATGCTGAGGGACCTCGGCGTCTCTAACACACAAAATGCAGAGGGAACTCGGCGTCTCTAACACGCAAAATACAGAGAGAACTCGGGGTCTCTAACACACAAAATACTGAGGGAACTCGGCGTCTCTAACACACAAAATGCTGAGTGAACTGGGTGTCTCTAACAAACAAAATGCTGCGGAAACTCGGCATCTTAACACACACAATACTGAGGGAACGGCGTCTTAATACGGAAAATACTGAGGGAACTCGGCGTCTCTAACACACTAAATACTGAGGGAACTCGGCGTCTCTAACACTCAAAATACTGAAGGAACGGCGTCTTAACACACAAAATACTGAGGGAACTCGGCGTCTCTAACACACAAAATACAGAGGGAACTCGGCTTCTTACAAACAAAATACTGAGCGAACTTGGCGTCTCTAACACACAAAATACTGAGGGAACATGGCGTCTCTAACACACAAAATGCTCAGGGAACTCGGCGTCTCTAACACACAAAATACTGAGGGAACCTGGTCTCTCTAACACACAAAATACTGAGGGAAATTGGCCTCTCTAACACACAAAATACTGAGGGAACTCGGCGTCTCTAACACACAAAATGCTCAGGGAACTCGGCGTCTCTCACACACAAAATGCAGAGGGAACTCGGTGTCTCTAACACACAAAATGCTGAGGGAACTGGGCGTCTCTAACACACGAAATGCTGAGGGAACTCGGCGTCTCTAACACACAAAATACTGAGGGAACTCGGCGTCTTACACACACAAAATTCTGAGGGAAATTGGCCTCTCTAACACACAAAATACTGAGGGAACTCGGCGTATCTAAGACTCACAATCTTGAGGGAACTCGGCATCTGTAACACACAAAATTCAGAGGGAACTCTGCGCATCTAACACACAAAATACTGAGGGAACTCGGCGTCTCTAACACACAAAATGCTCAGGGAACTCGGCGTCTCTGACACACAAAATGCAGAGGGAACTCGGTGTCTCTAACACACAAAATGCTGAGGGAACTGGGCGTCTCTAACACACAAAATACTGAGGGAACTCGGCGTCTCTAACACACAAAATGCTGAGGGAACTCGGCGTCTCTAACACACAAAATACTGTCTCTAACACACAAAATACTGAGAGAACTCAGCGTCTCTAACACACAAAATACTGAGGGAATTCGGCGGCTCTAACACACAAAATACTGAGGGAACGGCGCCTTAACACACAAAATACTGAGGGAACTCAGCGTCTCTAACACACAAAATGCTGAGGGAACTTGGCCTGTCTAACACGCAAAATGCGGAGGGAACTCGGCGTCTCTAACAAACAAAATGTTGAGGGAACTCGGCGTCTGTAACACACAAAATACTGAGGGAACTCGGCTTCTCTAACACATAAAACACTGAGGGAACGATGCCTTAACACACGAAATGCTGAGGGACCTCGGCGTCTCTAACACACAAAATGCAGAGGGAACTAAGCGTCTCTAACACACAAAATACTGAGGGAACTCGGCGTCTCTAACACACAAAATGCAGAGGGAACAAAGCGTCTCTAACACACAAAATACTGAGGGAACTTGACGACTCTAACACAAAAATGCAGAGGGAACTAAGCGTCTCTAACACACAAAATACTGAGGGAACTCGGCGTCTCTAAAACACAAAATGCAGAGGGAACACCGCGCCTCTAACACACAAAATACTGAGGGAACTCGACGTCTTACACACACAAAATTCTGAGGGAAATTGGCCTCTCTAACACACAAAATGCTGAGGGAACTTGGCGTCTCTAAGACTCAAAATCTTGAGGGAACTCGGCATCTGTAACACACAAAATTCAGAGGGAACTCTGCGCCTCTAACACACAAAATACTGAGGGAACTCGGCGTCTCTAACACACAAAATGCTCAGGGAACTCTGCGTCTCTGACACACAAAATGCAGAGGGAACTCGGAGTCTCTAACACACAAAATGCTGAGGGAACTAAGCGTCTCTAACACACAAAATACTGAGGGAACTTGGCGACTCTAACACACGAAATGCTGAGGGAACTCGGAGTCTCTACACACAAAATACTGAGGGAACTCGGCGTCTCTAACACACAAAATACAGAGGGAACTCGGCGTCTCTAACACAAAAAATACAGAGGGAACTCGGCGTCTCTAACACACAAAATGCTGAGGGAACTCGGCGTCTCTAAGACACAAAATACTGAGGGAATGGGCGTCTCTAACACACAAAATACTGAGGGAACTCGGCGTCTCTAACACGCAAAATACAGAGAGAACTCGGCGTCTCTAACACACAAAATACTGAGGGAACTCGGCGTCTCTAACACACAAAATGCTGCGGAAACTCGGCATCTTAACACACACAATACTGAGGGAACTCGGCGTCTCTAACACACAAAATGCTCAGGGAACTCGGCGTCTCTGACACACAAAATGCAGAGGGAACTCGGTGTCTCTAACACACAAAATGCTGAGGGAACTGGGCGTCTCTAACACACGAAATGCTGAGGGAACTCGGCGTCTCTAACACACAAAATACTGAGAGAACTCGGCGTCTCTAAAACACAAAATGCAGAGGGAACACCGCGCCTCTAACACACAAAATACTGAGGGAACTCGGCGTCTCTAACACACAAAATACTGAGGGAACTCGGCGTCTTACACACACAAAATTCTGAGGGAAATTGGCCTCTCTAACACACAAAATGCTGAGGGAACTCGGCGTCTCTAAGACTCAAAATCTTGAGGGAACTCGGCATCTGTAACACACAAAATTCAGAGGGAACTCTGCGCCTCTAACACACAAAATACTGAGGGAACTCAGCGTCTCTAACACACAAAATACTGAGGGAACTCGGCGTCTCTAACACACAAAATGCTCAGGGAACTCGGCGTCTCTGACACACAAAATGCAGAGGGAACGGTCTCTCTAACACACAAAATGCTGAGGGAACTGGGCGTCTCTAGCACACAAAATACTGAGGGAACTCGGCGTCTCTAACACGCAAAATGCTGAGGGAACTCGGCGTCTCTAACACACAAAATACTGTCTCTAACACACAAAATACTGAGAGAACTCAGCGTCTCTAACACACAAAATACTGAGGGAATTCGGCGGCTCTAACACACAAAATACTGAGGGAATTCGGCGGCTCTAACACACAAAATACTGAGGGAACGGCGTCTTAACACACAAAATACTGAGGGAACTCAGCGTCTCTAACACACAAAATGCTGAGGGAACTTGGCCTGTCTAACACGCAAAATGCGGAGGGAACTCGGCGTCTCTAACAAACAAAATGTTCAGGGAACTTGGCGTCTGTAACACACAAAATGCAGAGGGAACTCGGCTTCTCTAACACATAAAACACTGAGGGAACGGTGCCTTAACACACGAAATGCTGAGGGACCTCGGCGTCTCTAACACACAAAATGCAGAGGGAACTCGGCGTCTCTAACACGCAAAATACAGAGAGAACTCGGGGTCTCTAACACACAAAATACTGAGGGAACTCGGCGTCTCTAACACACAAAATGCTGAGTGAACTGGGTGTCTCTAACAAACAAAATGCTGCGGAAACTCGGCATCTTAACACACACAATACTGAGGGAACGGCGTCTTAATACGGAAAATACTGAGGGAACTCGGCGTCTCTAACACACTAAATACTGAGGGAACTCGGCGTCTCTAACACTCAAAATACTGAAGGAACGGCGTCTTAACACACAAAATACTGAGGGAACTCGGCGTCTCTAACACACAAAATACAGAGGGAACTCGGCTTCTTACAAACAAAATACTGAGGGAACTTGGCGTCTCTAACACACAAAATACTGAGGGAACATGGCGTCTCTAACACACAAAATGCTCAGGGAACTCGGCGTCTCTAACACACAAAATACTGAGGGAACCTGGTCTCTCTAACACACAAAAAACTGAGGGAAATTGGCCTCTCTAACACACAAAATACTGAGGGAACTCGGCGTCTCTAACACACAAAATGCTCAGGGAACTCGGCGTCTCTCACACACAAAATGCAGAGGGAACTCGGTGTCTCTAACACACAAAATGCTGAGGGAACTGGGCGTCTCTAACACACGAAATGCTGAGGGAACTCGGCGTCTCTAACACACAAAATACTGAGGGAACTCGGCGTCTTACACACACAAAATTCTGAGGGAAATTGGCCTCTCTAACACACAAAATACTGAGGGAACTCGGCGTATCTAAGACTCACAATCTTGAGGGAACTCGGCATCTGTAACACACAAAATTCAGAGGGAACTCTGCGCATCTAACACACAAAATACTGAGGGAACTCGGCGTCTCTAACACACAAAATGCTCAGGGAACTCGGCGTCTCTGACACACAAAATGCAGAGGGAACTCGGTGTCTCTAACACACAAAATGCTGAGGGAACTGGGCGTGTCTAACACACAAAATACTGAGGGAACTCGGCGTCTCTAACACACAAAATGCTGAGGGAACTCGGCGTCTCTAACACACAAAATACTGTCTCTAACACACAAAATACTGTCTCTAACACACAAAATACTGAGAGAACTCAGCGTCTCTAACACACAAAATACTGAGGGAATTCGGCGGCTCTAACACACAAAATACTGAGGGAACGGCGCCTTAACACACAAAATACTGAGGGAACTCAGCGTCTCTAACACACAAAATGCTGAGGGAACTCGGCGTCTCTAACACACAAAATACTGTCTCTAACACACAAAATGCTGAGGGAACTTGGCCTGTCTAACACGCAAAATGCGGAGGGAACTCGGCGTCTCTAACAAACAAAATGTTGAGGGAACTCGGCGTCTGTAACACACAAAATACTGAGGGAACTCGGCTTCTCTAACACATAAAACACTGAGGGAACGATGCCTTAACACACGAAATGCTGAGGGACCTCGGCGTCTCTAACACACAAAATGCAGAGGGAACTAAGCGTCTCTAACACACAAAATACTGAGGGAACTCGGCGTCTCTAACACACAAAATGCAGAGGGAACTAAGCGTCTCTAACACACAAAATACTGAGGGAACTTGACGACTCTAACACAAAAATGCAGAGGGAACTAAGCGTCTCTAACACACAAAATACTGAGGGAACTCGGCGTCTCTAAAACACAAAATGCAGAGGGAACACCGCGCCTCTAACACACAAAATACTGAGGGAACTCGACGTCTTACACACACAAAATTCTGAGGGAAATTGGCCTCTCTAACACACAAAATGCTGAGGGAACTCGGCGTCTCTAAGACTCAAAATCTTGAGGGAACTCGGCATCTGTAACACACAAAATTCAGAGGGAACTCTGCGCCTCTAACACACAAAATACTGAGGGAACTCGGCGTCTCTAACACACAAAATGCTCAGGGAACTCTGCGTCTCTGACACACAAAATGCAGAGGGAACTCGGAGTCTCTAA
This sequence comes from Hypanus sabinus, assembly GCF_030144855.1. NCBI lineage: Eukaryota > Metazoa > Chordata > Chondrichthyes > Myliobatiformes > Dasyatidae > Hypanus > Hypanus sabinus. The sequence continues at coordinate 91,836,122 of NC_082714.1, read as the reverse complement.
CACACAAAATGCAGAGGGAACTCTGCGCATCTAACACACAAAATACTGAGGGAACTCGGCGTCTCTAACACATAAAACACTGAGGGAACGGTGCCTTAACACACGAAATGCTGAGGGAACTCGGCGTCTCTAACACACAAAATGCTGAGGGAACTTGGCCTGTCCAACACGCAAAATGCGGAGGGAACTCGGCGTCTCTAACAAACAGAATGTTGAGGGAACTCGGCGTCTGTAACACACAAAATGCAGAGGGAACTCTGCGCATCTAACACACGAAATGCTGAGGGAACTCGGCGTCTCTAACACACAAAATGCTGAGGGAACTAAGCGTCTCTAACACACAAAATACTGAGGGAACTTGGCGTCTCTAACACACAAAATGCTGAGGGAACTCGGCGTCTCTAACACACAAAATACTGAGGGAACGATGCCTTAACCCACGAAATGCTGAGGGAACTCGGCGTCTCTAACACACAAAATACTGAGGGAACGGCGTCTTAACATACAAAATTCTGAGGGAACTTTGCCTCTCTAACACACAAAATGCTGAGGGAACTCGGCGTCTCTAACACTCAAAATGCTGAGGGAACTCGGCGTCTGTAACACACAAAATACTGAGGGAACGGCGTCTTAACACACAAAATACTGAGGGAACTCGGCGTCTCTAACACACAAAATGCTGAGGGAACTTGGCCTGTCTAACACACAAAATGCGGAGGGAACTCAGCGTCTGTAACACACAAAAAGCAGAGGGAACTCTGCGCCTCTAACACACAAAATACTGAGAGAACTCGGCCTCTCTAACACATAAAACACTGAGGGAATGGTGCCTTAACACACGAAATGCTGAGGGAACTCGGCGTCTCTAACACACAAAATACAGAGGGAACTAAGCATCTCTAACACACAAAATACTGAGGGAACTCGGCGTCTCTAACACACAAAATGCTGAGGAAACTCGGCGTCTCTAACACACAAAATTCTGAGGGAACTTTGCCACTCTAACACATAAAATGTTGAGGGAACTCGGCGTCCGTAACACACAAAATGCAGAGGGAACTCCACGCCTCTAACACACAAAATACTGAGGGAACTCGGCGTCTCTAACACACAAAATACTGAGGGAACGGTGCCTTAACACACGAAAGGCTGAGGGAACTCGGCGTCTCTAACACACAAAATACTGAGGGACCTGGGTCTCTCTAACACACAAAATACTGAGGGAACTCGGTGTCTCTAACACACAAAATGCTCAGGGAACTCGGCGTCTCTGACACACAAAATGCAGAGGGAACTCGGTGTCTCTAACACACAAAATGCTGAGGGAACTGGGCGTCTCTAACACACAAAATACAGATGGAACTCGGCGTCTCTAACACAAAGAATACTGAGGGAACTCGGCGTCTCTAACACACAAAATGCTGAGGGAACTCGGCGTCTCTAACACACAAACTACTGAGGGAATGGGCGTCTCTAACACACAAAATACTGAGGGAACTCGGCGTCTCTAACACGCAAAATACAGAGAGAACTCGGGGTCTCTAACACACAAAATACTGAGGGAACTCGGCGTCTCTAACACACAAAATGCTGAGGGAACTGGGTGTCTCTAACAAACAAAATGCTGCGGAAACTCGGCATCTTAACACACACAATACTGAGGGAACGGCGTCTTAATACTGAAAATACTGAGGGAACTCGGCGTCTCTAACACACAAAATGCTGAGGGAACTCGGCGTCTCTAACACACAAACTACTGAGGGAATGGGCGTCTCTAACACACAAAATACTGAGGGAACTCGGCGTCTCTAACACGCAAAATACAGAGAGAACTCGGGGTCTCTAACACACAAAATACTGAGGGAACTCGGCGTCTCTAACACACAAAATGCTGAGGGAACTGGGTGTCTCTAACAAACAAAATGCTGCGGAAACTCGGCATCTTAACACACACAATACTGAGGGAACGGCGTCTTAATACGGAAAATACTGAGGGAACTCGGCGTCTCTAACACACTAAATACTGAGGGAACTCGGCGTCTCTAACACTCAAAATACTGAAGGAACGGCGTCTTAACACACAAAATACTGAGGGAACTCGGCGTCTCTAACACACAAAATACAGAGGGAACTCGGCGTCTTACAAACAAAATACTGAGGGAACTTGGCGTCTCTAACACACAAAATACTGAGGGAACATGGCGTCTCTAACACACAAAATGCTCAGGGAACTCGGCGTCTCTAACACACAAAATACTGAGGGAACCTGGTCTCTCTAACACACAAAATACTGAGGGAACTTGGCCTCTCTAACACACAAAATACTGTGGGAACTCGGCGTCTCTAACACACAGAATACTGAGTGAACTCGGCGTCTCTAACACACAAAATGCTCAGGGAACTCGGCGTCTCTGACACACAAAATGCAGAGGGAACTCGGTGTCTCTAACACACAAAATGCTGAGGGAACTGGGCGTCTCTAACACACAAGATACAGAGGGAACTCGGCGTCTTACAAACAAAATACTGAGTGAACTTGGCGTCTCTAACACACAAAATACTGAGGGAACATGGCGTCTCTAACACACAAAATGCTCAGGGAACTCGGCGTCTCTAACACGCAAAATACAGAGAGAACTCGGCGTCTCTAACACACAAAATACTGAGGGAACTCGGCGTCTCTAACACACAAAATGCTGCGGAAACTCGGCATCTTAACACACACAATACTGAAGGAACAGCGTCTTAACACACAAAATACTGAGGGAACTCGGCGTCTCTTACACACAAAATGCTGAGGGAACTTGGCCTGTCCAACACGCAAAATGCGGAGGGAACTCGGCGTCTCTAACAAACAGAATGTTGAGGGAACTCGGCGTCTGTAACACACAAAATGCAGAGGGAACTCTGCGCATCTAACACACAAAATACTGAGGGAACTCGGCGTCTCTAACACATAAAACACTGAGGGAACGGTGCCTTAACACACGAAATGCTGAGGGAACTCGGCGTCTCTAACACACAAAATGCTGAGGGAACTAAGCGTCTCTAACACACAAAATACTGAGGGAACTTGGCGTCTCTAACACACAAAATGCTGAGGGAACTCGGCGTCTCTAACACACAAAATACTGAGGGAACGATGCCTTAACCCACGAAATGCTGAGGGAACTCGGCGTCTCTAACACACAAAATACTGAGGGAACGGCGTCTTAACATACAAAATTCTGAGGGAACTTTGCCTCTCTAACACACAAAATGCTCAGGGAACTCGGCGTCTCTGACACACAAAATGCAGAGGGAACGGTGTCTCTAACACACAAAATGCTGAGGGAACTGGGCGTCTCTAGCACACAAAATACTGAGGGAACTCGGCGTCTCTAACACACAAAATGCTGAGGGAACTCGGCGTCTCTAACACACAAAATACTGTCTCTAACACACAAAATACTGAGAGAACTCAGCGTCTCTAACACACAAAATACTGAGGGAATTCGGCGGCTCTAACACACAAAATACTGAGGGAATTCGGCGGCTCTAACACACAAAATACTGAGGGAACGGCGTCTTAACACACAAGATACTGAGGGAACTCAGCGTCTCTAACACACAAAATACTGTGGGAACTCGGCGTCTCTAACACACAAAATACTGAGGGAACTCGGCGTCTCTAACACACAAAATGCTCAGGGAACTCGGCGTCTCTGACACACAAAATGCAGAGGGAACTCGGTGTCTCTAACACACAAAATGCTGAGGGAACTGGGCGTCTCTAACACACGAAATGCTGAGGGAACTCGGCGTCTCTAACACACAAAATACTGAGAGAACTCGGCGTCTCTAAAACACAAAATGCAGAGGGAACACCGCGCCTCTAACACACAAAATACTGAGGGAACTCGGCGTCTCTAACACACAAAATACTGAGGGAACTCGGCGTCTTACACACACAAAATTCTGAGGGAAATTGGCCTCTCTAACACACAAAATGCTGAGGGAACTCGGCGTCTCTAAGACTCAAAATCTTGAGGGAACTCGGCATCTGTAACACACAAAATTCAGAGGGAACTCTGCGCCTCTAACACACAAAATACTGAGGGAACTCAGCGTCTCTAACACACAAAATACTGAGGGAACTCGGCGTCTCTAACACACAAAATGCTCAGGGAACTCGGCGTCTCTGACACACAAAATGCAGAGGGAACGGTCTCTCTAACACACAAAATGCTGAGGGAACTGGGCGTCTCTAGCACACAAAATACTGAGGGAACTCGGCGTCTCTAACACGCAAAATGCTGAGGGAACTCGGCGTCTCTAACACACAAAATACTGTCTCTAACACACAAAATACTGAGAGAACTCAGCGTCTCTAACACACAAAATACTGAGGGAATTCGGCGGCTCTAACACACAAAATACTGAGGGAATTCGGCGGCTCTAACACACAAAATACTGAGGAAACGGCGTCTTAACACACAAAATACTGAGGGAACTCAGCGTCTCTAACACACAAAATGCTGAGGGAACTTGGCCTGTCTAACACGCAAAATGCGGAGGGAACTCGGCGTCTCTAACAAACAAAATGTTGAGGGAACTTGGCGTCTGTAACACACAAAATGCAGAGGGAACTCGGCTTCTCTAACACATAAAACACTGAGGGAACGGTGCCTTAACACACGAAATGCTGAGGGACCTCGGCGTCTCTAACACACAAAATGCAGAGGGAACTCGGCGTCTCTAACACGCAAAATACAGAGAGAACTCGGGGTCTCTAACACACAAAATACTGAGGGAACTCGGCGTCTCTAACACACAAAATGCTGAGTGAACTGGGTGTCTCTAACAAACAAAATGCTGCGGAAACTCGGCATCTTAACACACACAATACTGAGGGAACGGCGTCTTAATACGGAAAATACTGAGGGAACTCGGCGTCTCTAACACACTAAATACTGAGGGAACTCGGCGTCTCTAACACTCAAAATACTGAAGGAACGGCGTCTTAACACACAAAATACTGAGGGAACTCGGCGTCTCTAACACACAAAATACAGAGGGAACTCGGCTTCTTACAAACAAAATACTGAGGGAACTTGGCGTCTCTAACACACAAAATACTGAGGGAACATGGCGTCTCTAACACACAAAATGCTCAGGGAACTCGGCGTCTCTAACACACAAAATACTGAGGGAACCTGGTCTCTCTAACACACAAAATACTGAGGGAAATTGGCCTCTCTAACACACAAAATACTGAGGGAACTCGGCGTCTCTAACACACAAAATGCTCAGGGAACTCGGCGTCTCTCACACACAAAATGCAGAGGGAACTCGGTGTCTCTAACACACAAAATGCTGAGGGAACTGGGCGTCTCTAACACACGAAATGCTGAGGGAACTCGGCGTCTCTAACACACAAAATACTGAGGGAACTCGGCGTCTTACACACACAAAATTCTGAGGGAAATTGGCCTCTCTAACACACAAAATACTGAGGGAACTCGGCGTATCTAAGACTCACAATCTTGAGGGAACTCGGCATCTGTAACACACAAAATTCAGAGGGAACTCTGCGCATCTAACACACAAAATACTGAGGGAACTCGGCGTCTCTAACACACAAAATGCTCAGGGAACTCGGCGTCTCTGACACACAAAATGCAGAGGGAACTCGGTGTCTCTAACACACAAAATGCTGAGGGAACTGGGCGTCTCTAACACACAAAATACTGAGGGAACTCGGCGTCTCTAACACACAAAATGCTGAGGGAACTCGGCGTCTCTAACACACAAAATACTGTCTCTAACACACAAAATACTGAGAGAACTCAGCGTCTCTAACACACAAAATACTGAGGGAATTCGGCGGCTCTAACACACAAAATACTGAGGGAACGGCGCCTTAACACACAAAATACTGAGGGAACTCAGCGTCTCTAACACACAAAATGCTGAGGGAACTTGGCCTGTCTAACACGCAAAATGCGGAGGGAACTCGGCGTCTCTAACAAACAAAATGTTGAGGGAACTCGGCGTCTGTAACACACAAAATACTGAGGGAACTCGGCTTCTCTAACACATAAAACACTGAGGGAACGATGCCTTAACACACGAAATGCTGAGGGACCTCGGCGTCTCTAACACACAAAATGCAGAGGGAACTAAGCGTCTCTAACACACAAAATACTGAGGGAACTCGGCGTCTCTAACACACAAAATGCAGAGGGAACTAAGCGTCTCTAACACACAAAATACTGAGGGAACTTGACGACTCTAACACAAAAATGCAGAGGGAACTAAGCGTCTCTAACACACAAAATACTGAGGGAACTCGGCGTCTCTAAAACACAAAATGCAGAGGGAACACCGCGCCTCTAACACACAAAATACTGAGGGAACTCGACGTCTTACACACACAAAATTCTGAGGGAAATTGGCCTCTCTAACACACAAAATGCTGAGGGAACTTGGCGTCTCTAAGACTCAAAATCTTGAGGGAACTCGGCATCTGTAACACACAAAATTCAGAGGGAACTCTGCGCCTCTAACACACAAAATACTGAGGGAACTCGGCGTCTCTAACACACAAAATGCTCAGGGAACTCTGCGTCTCTGACACACAAAATGCAGAGGGAACTCGGAGTCTCTAACACACAAAATGCTGAGGGAACTAAGCGTCTCTAACACACAAAATACTGAGGGAACTTGGCGACTCTAACACACGAAATGCTGAGGGAACTCGGAGTCTCTACACACAAAATACTGAGGGAACTCGGCGTCTCTAACACACAAAATACAGAGGGAACTCGGCGTCTCTAACACAAAAAATACAGAGGGAACTCGGCGTCTCTAACACACAAAATGCTGAGGGAACTCGGCGTCTCTAAGACACAAAATACTGAGGGAATGGGCGTCTCTAACACACAAAATACTGAGGGAACTCGGCGTCTCTAACACGCAAAATACAGAGAGAACTCGGCGTCTCTAACACACAAAATACTGAGGGAACTCGGCGTCTCTAACACACAAAATGCTGCGGAAACTCGGCATCTTAACACACACAATACTGAGGGAACTCGGCGTCTCTAACACACAAAATGCTCAGGGAACTCGGCGTCTCTGACACACAAAATGCAGAGGGAACTCGGTGTCTCTAACACACAAAATGCTGAGGGAACTGGGCGTCTCTAACACACGAAATGCTGAGGGAACTCGGCGTCTCTAACACACAAAATACTGAGAGAACTCGGCGTCTCTAAAACACAAAATGCAGAGGGAACACCGCGCCTCTAACACACAAAATACTGAGGGAACTCGGCGTCTCTAACACACAAAATACTGAGGGAACTCGGCGTCTTACACACACAAAATTCTGAGGGAAATTGGCCTCTCTAACACACAAAATGCTGAGGGAACTCGGCGTCTCTAAGACTCAAAATCTTGAGGGAACTCGGCATCTGTAACACACAAAATTCAGAGGGAACTCTGCGCCTCTAACACACAAAATACTGAGGGAACTCAGCGTCTCTAACACACAAAATACTGAGGGAACTCGGCGTCTCTAACACACAAAATGCTCAGGGAACTCGGCGTCTCTGACACACAAAATGCAGAGGGAACGGTCTCTCTAACACACAAAATGCTGAGGGAACTGGGCGTCTCTAGCACACAAAATACTGAGGGAACTCGGCGTCTCTAACACGCAAAATGCTGAGGGAACTCGGCGTCTCTAACACACAAAATACTGTCTCTAACACACAAAATACTGAGAGAACTCAGCGTCTCTAACACACAAAATACTGAGGGAATTCGGCGGCTCTAACACACAAAATACTGAGGGAATTCGGCGGCTCTAACACACAAAATACTGAGGGAACGGCGTCTTAACACACAAAATACTGAGGGAACTCAGCGTCTCTAACACACAAAATGCTGAGGGAACTTGGCCTGTCTAACACGCAAAATGCGGAGGGAACTCGGCGTCTCTAACAAACAAAATGTTGAGGGAACTTGGCGTCTGTAACACACAAAATGCAGAGGGAACTCGGCTTCTCTAACACATAAAACACTGAGGGAACGGTGCCTTAACACACGAAATGCTGAGGGACCTCGGCGTCTCTAACACACAAAATGCAGAGGGAACTCGGCGTCTCTAACACGCAAAATACAGAGAGAACTCGGGGTCTCTAACACACAAAATACTGAGGGAACTCGGCGTCTCTAACACACAAAATGCTGAGTGAACTGGGTGTCTCTAACAAACAAAATGCTGCGGAAACTCGGCATCTTAACACACACAATACTGAGGGAACGGCGTCTTAATACGGAAAATACTGAGGGAACTCGGCGTCTCTAACACACTAAATACTGAGGGAACTCGGCGTCTCTAACACTCAAAATACTGAAGGAACGGCGTCTTAACACACAAAATACTGAGGGAACTCGGCGTCTCTAACACACAAAATACAGAGGGAACTCGGCTTCTTACAAACAAAATACTGAGGGAACTTGGCGTCTCTAACACACAAAATACTGAGGGAACATGGCGTCTCTAACACACAAAATGCTCAGGGAACTCGGCGTCTCTAACACACAAAATACTGAGGGAACCTGGTCTCTCTAACACACAAAAAACTGAGGGAAATTGGCCTCTCTAACACACAAAATACTGAGGGAACTCGGCGTCTCTAACACACAAAATGCTCAGGGAACTCGGCGTCTCTCACACACAAAATGCAGAGGGAACTCGGTGTCTCTAACACACAAAATGCTGAGGGAACTGGGCGTCTCTAACACACGAAATGCTGAGGGAACTCGGCGTCTCTAACACACAAAATACTGAGGGAACTCGGCGTCTTACACACACAAAATTCTGAGGGAAATTGGCCTCTCTAACACACAAAATACTGAGGGAACTCGGCGTATCTAAGACTCACAATCTTGAGGGAACTCGGCATCTGTAACACACAAAATTCAGAGGGAACTCTGCGCATCTAACACACAAAATACTGAGGGAACTCGGCGTCTCTAACACACAAAATGCTCAGGGAACTCGGCGTCTCTGACACACAAAATGCAGAGGGAACTCGGTGTCTCTAACACACAAAATGCTGAGGGAACTGGGCGTCTCTAACACACAAAATACTGAGGGAACTCGGCGTCTCTAACACACAAAATGCTGAGGGAACTCGGCGTCTCTAACACACAAAATACTGTCTCTAACACACAAAATACTGAGAGAACTCAGCGTCTCTAACACACAAAATACTGAGGGAATTCGGCGGCTCTAACACACAAAATACTGAGGGAACGGCGCCTTAACACACAAAATACTGAGGGAACTCAGCGTCTCTAACACACAAAATGCTGAGGGAACTTGGCCTGTCTAACACGCAAAATGCGGAGGGAACTCGGCGTCTCTAACAAACAAAATGTTGAGGGAACTCGGCGTCTGTAACACACAAAATACTGAGGGAACTCGGCTTCTCTAACACATAAAACACTGAGGGAACGATGCCTTAACACACGAAATGCTGAGGGACCTCGGCGTCTCTAACACACAAAATGCAGAGGGAACTAAGCGTCTCTAACACACAAAATACTGAGGGAACTCGGCGTCTCTAACACACAAAATGCAGAGGGAACTAAGCGTCTCTAACACACAAAATACTGAGGGAACTTGACGACTCTAACACAAAAATGCAGAGGGAACTAAGCGTCTCTAACACACAAAATACTGAGGGAACTCGGCGTCTCTAAAACACAAAATGCAGAGGGAACACCGCGCCTCTAACACACAAAATACTGAGGGAACTCGACGTCTTACACACACAAAATTCTGAGGGAAATTGGCCTCTCTAACACACAAAATGCTGAGGGAACTTGGCGTCTCTAAGACTCAAAATCTTGAGGGAACTCGGCATCTGTAACACACAAAATTCAGAGGGAACTCTGCGCCTCTAACACACAAAATACTGAGGGAACTCGGCGTCTCTAACACACAAAATGCTCAGGGAACTCTGCGTCTCTGACACACAAAATGCAGAGGGAACTCGGAGTCTCTAACACACAAAATGCAGAGGGAACTCTGCGCATCTAACACACAAAATACTGAGGGAACTCGGCGTCTCTAACACATAAAACACTGAGGGAACGGTGCCTTAACACACGAAATGCTGAGGGAACTCGGCGTCTCTAACACACAAAATGCTGAGGGAACTTGGCCTGTCCAACACGCAAAATGCGGAGGGAACTCGGCGTCTCTAACAAACAGAATGTTGAGGGAACTCGGCGTCTGTAACACACAAAATGCAGAGGGAACTCTGCGCATCTAACACACAAAATACTGAGGGAACTCGGCGTCTCTAACACATAAAACACTGAGGGAACGGTGCCTTAACACACGAAATGCTGAGGGAACTCGGCGTCTCTAACACACAAAATGCTGAGGGAACTAAGCGTCTCTAACACACAAAATACTGAGGGAACTTGGCGTCTCTAACACACAAAATGCTGAGGGAACTCGGCGTCTCTAACACACAAAATACTGAGGGAACGATGCCTTAACCCACGAAATGCTGAGGGAACTCGGCGTCTCTAACACACAAAATACTGAGGGAACGGCGTCTTAACATACAAAATTCTGAGGGAACTTTGCCTCTCTAACACACAAAATGCTGAGGGAACTCGGCGTCTCTAACACTCAAAATGCTGAGGGAACTCGGCGTCTGTAACACACAAAATACTGAGGGAACGGCGTCTTAACACACAAAATACTGAGGGAACTCGGCGTCTCTAACACACAAAATGCTGAGGGAACTTGGCCTGTCTAACACACAAAATGCGGAGGGAACTCAGCGTCTGTAACACACAAAAAGCAGAGGGAACTCTGCGCCTCTAACACACAAAATACTGAGAGAACTCGGCCTCTCTAACACATAAAACACTGAGGGAATGGTGCCTTAACACACGAAATGCTGAGGGAACTCGGCGTCTCTAACACACAAAATACAGAGGGAACTAAGCATCTCTAACACACAAAATACTGAGGGAACTCGGCGTCTCTAACACACAAAATGCTGAGGAAACTCGGCGTCTCTAACACACAAAATTCTGAGGGAACTTTGCCACTCTAACACATAAAATGTTGAGGGAACTCGGCGTCCGTAACACACAAAATGCAGAGGGAACTCCACGCCTCTAACACACAAAATACTGAGGGAACTCGGCGTCTCTAACACACAAAATACTGAGGGAACGGTGCCTTAACACACGAAAGGCTGAGGGAACTCGGCGTCTCTAACACACAAAATACTGAGGGACCTGGGTCTCTCTAACACACAAAATACTGAGGGAACTCGGTGTCTCTAACACACAAAATGCTCAGGGAACTCGGCGTCTCTGACACACAAAATGCAGAGGGAACTCGGTGTCTCTAACACACAAAATGCTGAGGGAACTGGGCGTCTCTAACACACAAAATACAGATGGAACTCGGCGTCTCTAACACAAAGAATACTGAGGGAACTCGGCGTCTCTAACACACAAAATGCTGAGGGAACTCGGCGTCTCTAACACACAAACTACTGAGGGAATGGGCGTCTCTAACACACAAAATACTGAGGGAACTCGGCGTCTCTAACACGCAAAATACAGAGAGAACTCGGGGTCTCTAACACACAAAATACTGAGGGAACTCGGCGTCTCTAACACACAAAATGCTGAGGGAACTGGGTGTCTCTAACAAACAAAATGCTGCGGAAACTCGGCATCTTAACACACACAATACTGAGGGAACGGCGTCTTAATACTGAAAATACTGAGGGAACTCGGCGTCTCTAACACACAAAATGCTGAGGGAACTCGGCGTCTCTAACACACAAACTACTGAGGGAATGGGCGTCTCTAACACACAAAATACTGAGGGAACTCGGCGTCTCTAACACGCAAAATACAGAGAGAACTCGGGGTCTCTAACACACAAAATACTGAGGGAACTCGGCGTCTCTAACACACAAAATGCTGAGGGAACTGGGTGTCTCTAACAAACAAAATGCTGCGGAAACTCGGCATCTTAACACACACAATACTGAGGGAACGGCGTCTTAATACGGAAAATACTGAGGGAACTCGGCGTCTCTAACACACTAAATACTGAGGGAACTCGGCGTCTCTAACACTCAAAATACTGAAGGAACGGCGTCTTAACACACAAAATACTGAGGGAACTCGGCGTCTCTAACACACAAAATACAGAGGGAACTCGGCGTCTTACAAACAAAATACTGAGGGAACTTGGCGTCTCTAACACACAAAATACTGAGGGAACATGGCGTCTCTAACACACAAAATGCTCAGGGAACTCGGCGTCTCTAACACACAAAATACTGAGGGAACCTGGTCTCTCTAACACACAAAATACTGAGGGAACTTGGCCTCTCTAACACACAAAATACTGTGGGAACTCGGCGTCTCTAACACACAGAATACTGAGTGAACTCGGCGTCTCTAACACACAAAATGCTCAGGGAACTCGGCGTCTCTGACACACAAAATGCAGAGGGAACTCGGTGTCTCTAACACACAAAATGCTGAGGGAAATGGGCGTCTCTAACACACAAGATACAGAGGGAACTCGGCGTCTTACAAACAAAATACTGAGTGAACTTGGCGTCTCTAACACACAAAATACTGAGGGAACATGGCGTCTCTAACACACAAAATGCTCAGGGAACTCGGCGTCTCTAACACGCAAAATACAGAGAGAACTCGGCGTCTCTAACACACAAAATACTGAGGGAACTCGGCGTCTCTAACACACAAAATGCTGCGGAAACTCGGCATCTTAACACACACAATACTGAAGGAACAGCGTCTTAACACACAAAATACTGAGGGAACTCGGCGTCTCTTACACACAAAATGCTGAGGGAACTTGGCCTGTCCAACACGCAAAATGCGGAGGGAACTCGGCGTCTCTAACAAACAGAATGTTGAGGGAACTCGGCGTCTGTAACACACAAAATGCAGAGGGAACTCTGCGCATCTAACACACAAAATACTGAGGGAACTCGGCGTCTCTAACACATAAAACACTGAGGGAACGGTGCCTTAACACACGAAATGCTGAGGGAACTCGGCGTCTCTAACACACAAAATGCTGAGGGAACTAAGCGTCTCTAACACACAAAATACTGAGGGAACTTGGCGTCTCTAACACACAAAATGCTGAGGGAACTCGGCGTCTCTAACACACAAAATACTGAGGGAACGATGCCTTAACCCACGAAATGCTGAGGGAACTCGGCGTCTCTAACACACAAAATACTGAGGGAACGGCGTCTTAACATACAAAATTCTGAGGGAACTTTGCCTCTCTAACACACAAAATGCTGAGGGAACTCGGCGTCTCTAACACTCAAAATGCTGAGGGAACTCGGCGTCTGTAACACACAAAATACTGAGGGAACGGCGTCTTAACACACAAAATACTGAGGGAACTCGGCGTCTCTAACACACAAAATGCTGAGGGAACTTGGCCTGTCTAACACACAAAATGCGGAGGGAACTCAGCGTCTGTAACACACAAAAAGCAGAGGGAACTCCGCGCCTCTAACACACAAAATACTGAGAGAACTCGGCCTCTCTAACACATAAAACACTGAGGGAATGGTGCCTTAACACACGAAATGCGGAGGGAACTCGGCGTCTCTAACACACAAAATACAGAGGGAACTAAGCATCTCTAACACACAAAATACTGAGGGAACTCGGCGTCTCTAACACACAAAATGCTGAGGAAACTCGGCGTCTCTAACACACAAAATTCTGAGGGAACTTTGCCACTCTAACACATAAAATGTTGAGGGAACTCGGCGTCCGTAACACACAAAATGCAGAGGGAACTCCACGCCTCTAACACACAAAATACTGAGGGAACTCGGCGTCTCTAAGACACAAAATACTGAGGGAACGGTGCCTTAACACACGAAAGGCTGAGGGAACTCGGCGTCTCTAACACACAAAATACTGAGGGACCTTGGTCTCTCTAACACACAAAATACTGAGGGAACTCGGTGTCTCTAACACACAAAATGCTCAGGGAACTCGGCGTCTCTGACACACAAAATGCAGAGGGAACTCGGTGTCTCTAACACACAAAATGCTGAGGGAACTGGGCGTCTCTAACACACAAAATACTGAGGGAAATCGGCGTCTCTAACACACAAAATGCTGAGGGAACTTGGCGTCTCTAACACACAAAATACTATCTCTAACACACAAAATACTGAGAGAACTCAGCGTCTATAACACACAAAATACTGAGGGAACTCGGCGGCTCTAACACACAAAATACTGAGGGAACGCGGCGTCTCTAACACACAAAATACTGAGGGAACGGTGCCTTAACACACGAAATGCTGAGGGAACTCGGAGTCTCTAACACACAAAATACTGAGGGAACTCGGCGTCTCTAACACACAAAATACAGATGGAACTTGGCGTCTCTAACACAAAGAATACTGAGGGAACTCGGCGTCTCTAACACACAAAATGCTGAGGGAACTCGGCGTCTCTAACACACAAACTACTGAGGGAATGGGCGTCTCTAACACACAAAATAATGAGGGAACTCGGCGTCTCTAACACGCAAAATACAGAGAGAACTCGGGGTCTCTAACACACAAAATACTGAGGGAACTCGGCGTCTCTAACACACAAAATGCTGAGGGAACTGGGTGTCTCTAACAAACAAAATGCTGCGGAAACTCGGCATCTTAACACACACAATACTGAGGGAACGGCGTCTTAATACGGAAAATACTGAGGGAACTCGGCGTCTCTAACACACAAAATGCTGAGGGAACTCGGCGTCTCCAACACACAAACTACTGAGGGAATGGGCGTCTCTAACACACAAAATACTGAGGGAACTCGGCGTCTCTAACACGCAAAATACAGAGAGAACTCGGGGTCTCTAACACACAAAATACTGAGGGAACTCGGCGTCTCCAACACACAAAATGCTGAGGGAACTGGGTGTCTCTAACAAACAAAATGCTGCGGAAACTCGGCATCTTAACACACACAATACTGAGGGAACGGCGTCTTAATACGGAAAATACTGAGGGAACTCGGCGTCTCTAACACACTAAATACTGAGGGAACTCGGCGTCTCTAACACTCAAAATACTGAAGGAACGGCGTCTTAACACACAAAATACTGAGGGAACTCGGCGTCTCTAACACACAAAATACAGAGGGAACTCGGTGTCTTACAAACAAAATACTGAGGGAACTTGGCGTCTCTAACACACAAAATACTGAGGGAACATGGCGTCTCTAACACACAAAATGCTCAGGGAACTCGGCGTCTCTAACACACAAAATACTGAGGGAACCTGGTCTCTCTAACACACAAAATACTGAGGGAACTTGGCCTGTCTAACACACAAAATACTGTGGGAACTCGGCGTCTCTAACACACAAAATACTGAGTGAACTCGGCGTCTCTAACACACAAAATGCTCAGGGAACTCGGCGTCTCTGACACACAAAATGCAGAGGGAACTCGGTGTCTCTAACACACAAAATGCTGTGGGAACTGGACGTCTCTAACAGACAAAATACAGAGGGAACTCGGCGTCTTACAAACAAAATACTGAGGGAACTTGGCGTCTCTAACACACAAAATACTGAGGGAACATGGCGTCTCTAACACACAAAATGCTCAGGGAACTCGGTGTCTCTAACACACAAAATAATGAGGGAACCTGGTCTCTCTAACACACAAAATACTGAGGGAAATTGGCCTCTCTAACACACAAAATACTGTGTGAACTCGGCGTCTCTAACACACAAAATGCTCAGGGAACTCGGCGTCTCTGACACACAAAATGCAGAGGGAACTCGGTGTCTCTAACACACAAAATACTGAGAGAACTCG
The DNA here is from genome assembly GCF_030144855.1 of Hypanus sabinus. NCBI lineage: Eukaryota > Metazoa > Chordata > Chondrichthyes > Myliobatiformes > Dasyatidae > Hypanus > Hypanus sabinus. The sequence goes on along the minus strand of NC_082714.1, from coordinate 91,820,176 downwards.
GCGTCTCTAAAACACAAAATGCAGAGGGAACACCGCGCCTCTAACACACAAAATACTGAGGGAACTCGGCGTCTCTAACACACAAAATACTGAGGGAACTCGGCGTCTTACACACACGAAATTCTGAGGGAAATTGGCCTCTCTAACACACAAAATGCTGAGAGAACTCGGCGTCTCTAAGACTCAAAATCTTGAGGGAACTCGGCATCTGTAACACACAAAATTCAGAGGGAACTCTGCGCCTCTAACAGACAAAATACAGAGGGAACTCGGCGTCTCTAACACACAAAATGCTCAGGGAACTCGGCGTCTCTGACACACAAAATGCAGAGGGAACTCGGTGTCTCTAACACACAAAATGCTGAGGGAACTGGGCGTCTCTAACACACAAAATACTGAGGGAACTCGGCGTCTCTAACACACAAAATGCTGAGGGAACTCGGCGTCTCTAACACACAAAATACTGTCTCTAACACACAAAATACTGAGAGAACTCAGCGTCTCTAACACACAAAATACTGACGGAATTCGGCGGCTCTAACACACAAAATACTGAGGGAATTCGGCGGCTCTAACACACAAAATAATGAGGGAACGGCGTCTTAACACACAAAATACTGAGGGAACTCAGCGTCTCTAACACACAAAATGCTGAGGGAACTTGGCCTGTCTAACACGCAAAATGCGGAGGGAACTCGGCGTCTCTAACAAACAAAATGTTGAGGGAACTCGGCATCTGTAACACACAAAATGCAGAGGGAACTCGGCTTCTCTAACACATAAAACACTGAGGGAACGGTGCCTTAACACACGAAATGCTGAGGGACCTCGGCGTCTCTAACACACAAAATGCAGAGGGAACTCGGCGTCTCTAACACGCAAAATACAGAGAGAACTCAGGGTCTCTAACACACAAAATACTGAGGGAACTCGGCGTCTCTAACACACAAAATGCTGAGTGAACTGGGTGTCTCTAACAAACAAAATGCTGCGGAAACTCGGCATCTTAACACACACAATACTGAGGGAACGGCGTCTAAATACGGAAAATACTGAGGGAACTCGGCGTCTCTAACACACTAAATACTGAGGGAACTCGGCGTCTCTAACACTCAAAATGCTGAAGGAACGGCGTCTTAACACACAAACTACTGAGGGAACTCGGCGTCTCTAACACACAAAATACAGAGGGAACTCGGCGTCTTACAAACAAAATACTGAGGGAACTTGGCGTCTCTAACACACAAAATACTGAGGGAACATGGCGTCTCTAACACACAAAATGCTCAGGGAACTCGGCGTCTCTAACACACAAAATACTGAGGGAACCTGGTCTCTCTAACACACAAAATACTGAGGGAAATTGGCCTCTCTAACACACAAAATACTGTGTGAACTCGGCGTCTCTAACACACAAAATACTGAGGGAACTCGGCGTCTCTAACACACAAAATGCTCAGGGAACTCGGCGTCTCTGACACACAAAGTGCAGAGGGAACTCGGTGTCTCTAACACGCAAAATGCTGAGGGAACTGGGCGTCTCTAACACACGAAATGCTGAGGGAACTCGGCGTCTCTAACACACAAAATACTGAGAGAACTCGGCGTCCCTAAAACACAAAATGCAGAGGGAACACCGCGCCTCTAACACACAAAATACTGAGGGAACTCGGCGTCTCTAACACACAAAATACTGAGGGAACTCGGCGTCTTACACACACAAAATTCTGAGGGAAATTGGCCTCTCTAACACACAAAATGCTGAGGGAACTCGGCGTCTCTAAGACTCAAAATACTGAGGGAACTGGGCATCTCTAACACACAAAATTCAGAGGGAACTCTGCGCCGCTAACTCACAAAATACTGAGGGAACTCGGCGTCTCTAACACACAAAATGCTCAGGGAACTCGGCGTCTCTGACACACAAAATGCAGAGGGAACTCGGTGTCTCTAACACACAAAATGCTGAGGGAACTGGGCGTCTCTAACACACAAAATACTGAGGGAACTCGGCGTCTCTAACAC